>NW_004524583.1:29488217-29503865 GCF_000260255.1 Octodon degus
GACATATAGTTGCATTCTCAATGAATAGAATGATTTGTTCTAAGGGTGTTTGTAAATAGGATCTCAAGTCTGCATCTTGTACAGCAATTAACCAGTAAGAAGAATATATGCAGTGTGTTATTTGTTGAAACTGTACTTCTGATTTGATTTGAAACTGTCTCATTGCTATCTGTTTATCAATAAAATTTTGAAAAAAAAAAGATATCATGTCTGCATCTTGTACAGTGAATAACTACTAGGAAGACAGTATGCAATGTGTTAATTATTGAAACTGTCCTACCAATTTGATTTGAAACTGTCTCATTGCTATTTGTCTGTCAATAAAATTACGGAAAAAAAAAAAAAGAAATGTAAGTTACAGAAACTTCATGAGTTATCATTTTGCTTTGTGGAGGAAAGTTGGAGGGCTGGGGATTGAACTTAGGCCTTTTGCATACCAGGCAGGGACACTACCATTGAGCTATCCCCACTGCTCCCTGTACTGATAAAGTCAATGGAAGGTTAGATTTTTAAAAATCTTTAGGGAATACTGGTAAAGCATGAAGCACCACAAGACAAGAAAGGGGCACCATCATGAAATGGCATAAATCAGTGAATCAAATGTGGGGGGAAAATCCAAGGTAAATTAACTTCTCATAGCTACTGGGATAAATTCCAAGTAGGCATAATATTTAAATGTAAAAAATGAAACTACCAATGTTTAGAAGAAACAAAAAGATTGTTCCTCACCTTAAAGTGCAAAGGTCTTTTTAGTGATGGTACTACATTGATGAAAACCAGAAGAGAAGAGATTATGGGAGAAACACTTCCAGATTTTGGGATACATGAAGAATTTTTGGACAAGATCCCCCTAAAAGCAAAAGTAGATGAATGAGATTGTATCAAACTAATAATACTGTGCACAGAAAACAAGCTAATCATTAAAGTGAAGTGACAACCAACAGAATAGGAGAAAATAGTTTCAAACTATCCAACTGACAAAGCAGTAATGTCCAGAATTATAAGTAACTTAAAAAAAAATCACCATTAATCTAATTAAAGATTCACAATAGACCTAAATAGACTTTTTTAAAAGAAGACATAGAGGGCCGACCTGATAGCTCAGTGGACTAAAACACCTGGTTAGGCAGAGCTCAGTGGCCGGGATTCGATCCCCAGCATGCCTTGCCAGCCCCGCCCCTGAGGTACACTGAGCTGGCAATTGAGACTGGGTGTGGTGGTGCACGCCTATAATCCTAGCACTCGGAAGACTGAAAACAGGAGAATCACTATGAGTTGGAGCTATGTAGTGAGACCCTATACACCCTGTAGACCCTGTCCTAAATAAGAAAAATAAAATAAAGACATAGAAATGGCCAACCATTTCTATATATATATATATATATATTTTAAATATATATATATTTTTAAAAATTTCAAAATCACTAATCATCAGGGAAATGCAAAACAAAACTTCAGTGATGGACAGAGATTGACAAGGGGATATAGTTAGGAGTCACCAGCTTTGGAGCGCTATTGCGCATTAGGATGGCTATAGATAGCAATAATGTACTATAGACTTGCAAAGGGCAGAAGAAAGGATGGATGGCATAAAGAAACAATGGATGAGAAAATGGATACACTCAACTCTACATAAGACATACATAGTCTGAACATGCAACAAAGCCTCACACGGCACCACATTAACACGCACAGTGTTGTGTTCATGCATTGGTTAATAATACATTTAAAAATTTTCATGAAAAGATTGATATATTCAGTCTCATAGCATCAAAATTCTCTATATGGAAAAAAATACAAGTGAAGTCAAAAAATAATGACACGGGCCAGGGAGATGGCTCAGTGGAATAAGTGCTTCCCTGGGAAGCACAAGGGTCTGAGTTCAATCCTGGCTCTGCCAAAAAAACCAAAACAAAATACAAATGACAAACTGGGGACCAAGAAGATAGCGCCATAGAATAAGTGCCTGCCTGGCATGCACAGGGTCCTGAGTTCAATCCCCGGTACTGAAGGAAAAAACAAAACAAAACTTGCAGCTGTACTGTACTCCAAAGACTAATTTTCCTTAAAAATGTGGAGCTCCTGCAAATCAGGCAGCAAAAGGTTAATCATGTGTTAGGAACACAGGCAATGAAGATGAGTAGCCAAGACTTGGAAAGGGAAGAGCAAACGTCCTTTTAGCACATGAAAATAAATCAGCCTCACTCACAAAAAGCAATGCAAATTAAAAGAGCACTGAGATTCCATCCTACTCCAGAAAGAACAGCTATCATCAGCAAATCAACCAGGCCAGGGAGATGGCTCAGTGGAATAAGCACTTCGCTGGCAAGTGCAAGGGAGTTCAATCCCTGGCTCTGCCAAAAACGAAAGAAAGAAAGAAAGAAAGAAAGAAAGAAAGAAAGAAAGAAAGAAATCAACCAGTAACAAATGCTGAAGGAGCTGCAGGGGAAAAAGAACCCTCCTCCACTGTCTCCTCTGTGGAAGTGTAGACTGGTGCAACCACTGTGGAATCAGTACGGAGATTCCTCAGAAAACTAGGATTACAGGCTCCATTTGACCCAACTATTCCCTTTCTAGGTGTCTTCCCAGAAGAATGAAAACCATCATACCACAGCAATATATATGCACACCCATGTTTATAGCATCATGGTTTGTAATAGCTAAATTGTGGAAACAACCCATATGGCCATTAAGCAAGGAATGGAAAAAAAAGATGTGACCTGTTTATGCAATGAAGTACTCCTCAGTCATAAAGAAGGATAAAATTGAGACTTTCATAGGTGAACGGATGCAACTTGAGATCATACTCTTAATGAAATGAATCAGACTCACATGTATAAACATAATATTGTCTCCCTGGTATGATAAACTGAAATAGTAAATAAGGTCTAAAATGTACAATAGATATTGTGAAATGGGAAGACCAAGAAGCACTAGGGAGGCTGAAAACAGGAAGATCACTATGAGTCTGAGCTGAGTAGTAAGACCCTGTACCAAATACATTAAAAAAAAAAAAAATAAAAAAATAAAATGGAAACAAAGCTTTGTAAATAGGGAGGGGATGTGTTACAGTTTGTGTCTAGGTGTTCCCCCAAAGCCTCTGTAGTCATGGGGTGGCCTCTGGAGTTTGTGATTGATTATGGTGGGCATGGATGCTGCACTTGCCCTGGGGCAGGTAATTTGCATTACAATATAAGGTGGGAAGAGATGTAGAAGTAGCTAGCTGCTTGAGCTGCTGCTACCCTCCCTGGTGCTCTTGCTCTTTGCCACCTCCATGAAAGGTTGCTTTCTGCTGCTTTTCCTTGGAGCCAGCTGAATGTGGACTGAAACCTCCAGTGACTGTGAGCTAAATAAACCTTTCCTTCCTTCATTTTGAGTGTTTGATATTTGTCCCAGCAACAAGAGAAAAGTAACTAAAACAGGGTGGAAGGGAGGACAAGGGATGGGGAAAATAAAAAAATCAAAATATATCACATATGGGTACAAATTCCCTATGATGAATGTGATCATAACGTATATCTAAAATGCACCAATAAACTTAACTATGTATATATAAAGTGACTCTGAGGTATCAGTTTTTGATGAACAAATTATCAAAGATCCAAAAAAGATCCAAAAATCTCTTTGACAAGCATGTCCTGAGAGCAGCATTTGGTGCCACAGCAAGATAAATGAACTTGGTACTAACTTCACTTCGAGGAATTTTTACTTTGGAGAGATATTCTCCAAGTTATAAAATTAAATATATGCAATATTGTCCACCATACCAGCATACATATACAAATTTTTCCCTTACACATACTTAAAATACATGGTAGCCAGTGTCAACAGTGGAGAGAATGCTGCACTATATACTTTTTGTATTTTTAATTGAATATCAAACAATATAAAGGTATTACTTATTAGTACTTTAAAAACTGAAATAAAAAATGGGTCAAAACTTGTTTAAAGTAGTCAGTCAGTCATTCTTGTGTGACTAAGTTTCTGAATCCATGATCCACTTATGGTTGATTTTCTAATCAACACTTGTTCCGCTTCTCAGATTCTCAGCATATTCTGATTTTACTGAAGCACTTACCCCTGCCAAGACATTTCTTGCCCCTCAGCCCATGCTGGTGCTGACTGGCTTGAGGGCACTTGTTCTCTCCTGGCCAGTGTCTGGTTCAGGAGTCCAGGCAGGAATCCGTCAGTGTGTGGCAGGGCTCTGAAGGCAGAGGCTAGCAAAAAATCAGCAGGTGGCCAAAGTGTCCTAGAGGTGCGTGGGCAAGAAGGCTCCCGAATGTGAGAGAACTTCCGTTTGATGCATCTCTACGTGCAATCAGCAGTGGCTATAGCTACTTTGCTTCCATGAAGGAAGCGGCCCAAGGTCAAGGCCAACACGCCTGAGATGGTGAGATCACGGCCCGGTGTCACAGAGACAGGTTGAGAGTTATAACTGCGGCTGGAGACTGCCTGCACGCGGACCTGTAGCCACGTAAGGCGCGCTTCCCTCATCACTGACGTGAGTCGGAGCAGAGTTTTCTGTTACTTGCAGCCGCAGGCTGGTGCCCATGAAGCACCGAGAATGTTTCCAAGAACTTAAGAGAAACACATGGTGAAGTCAGCAGGGGAAAATGTCTCCTGAAGTTTCTCAGACTTAGCAATCTGCCAAAGCACATGGCATGTGTTGACATAAAAAATTTCCAAATCAGACCCTGGATTCCAGTGAGAATACCGTGGTACAGAAGCAGAAGGGGAGAGAGAGTGTAGACTGAGAGCAAAGATGTCGCACACGGCAGTGGTTGTGACTGGCTAAGGTCTTTGTGTTAACCTTCTTTTCTACAGTTTTCTCAGACAAAAGTATGAATGTATTACTTTTAGAATTAAATATTAGCCAAAAAGTGGAGGGAGGCTGGCCCAAACCAGCTCCCAAAAAACTAGCATTGATTTTTTTGTTTTTTTTTTTAAATTGGTAAGACAGTTTCAATAATTAACACATTACACACATTCTTCCTAGTGGTTAATTGCTGTACAAGATGCGGATATGATATCCTATTTACAAACACCATTAGAACAAATCCCTCTATTCATTAAGGGAATGTAACTATATACCTATCCTAACCACTTTGAATACACAGATACAAAATGGACATTTGTATCCCCTTTTTTTGTTAAGTTCCATTATTTGAATATTATAGGTATAGCATTGTGTTTTTAAACACAAGCCTGGGGATGGGGGAATAGCTCAGTGGGGCGTGGCTTGCCTAGCTTGAAACAAAGCAAATCAAAACAAAACTCTTCCTAAATTAGAGATTATGAAATTTAGTAAGTACCCGAGACTATTGCAAGTGAGGGACTTAAGTCCCCAAAGCAAACTTTAAATGACAATGGTAAAGGTTAACACAGAGCTCTTTTTGTATTCCTGAGACAATGATTTTCACAAATATTTCTGACGTGTCATATTTGAAGTCATTTGTCATAAATAGTTCGTTTTCATTTTCCGGGAATTCCAGAGGCTGAGGATCACTATATAATTCAGACTGGAACTGTACGTAGCAGCTGGCCGTGCAAAAAGAATCCTCGAAGTGGGTCACGGGTTTTCTGCCCTCCTTCATCTTCTGACAGCCTTTAAGGGACAGGAGGAAGATGGGGATTCCACAAAGCAGCGGGGAGTCCAGGGTGAGCGGAGGAGAAGGAGGAGGAAAACCAGAGGAACAAGGGATGCCCCCGAAGCACGAAGCACGGGTTACAGAAAACAGGGTTGGTGGGCACCTGCTAGATCTGGAGGCTGGGGAGTCACTGGCGACGTGGGCAAGAACAGGGGCGAGACGTGACAGCCACCGGAGAATTGGGGGGGGCCCCCCGGTGAGGACAGCTGGAAGCCGGCGCGGAAGCCAGCGCAGGCACAAGGACGAAGGTGCCTTTCGAGGGTGGCAGGCAGTTTCTGTCGAAAGCACAAGAAACCTCGTGGCTGCTGAGGACCAAAGTCAAGGGAAAACAGGGCGTGGGCTGTGGAGCACGCTGCAGAGGTCTGTGCAGACAGGACACCGCCTGCGCATCGAGAAAGAAGCAAAGCGGCAAAGGAAGGAACGATGAGCGTGTATGGAGATCAAGTCAGAAGCAGGAGGGCAGGAAAGGGGAGGCACAGCCTGATTGCCTCTATGCCTCTGGTGAACGCGGCCTGCAGCGGGAACGAGCCAAGGAACGCCAAGGACGCGCTCGGGTAGAAGTTCAGGTTAGAATCTGGAAAATTCCGCGAGCCTGTGTGCTACAGGAAGACCTCCACCGATGGCCAGTTTTTGAGGGTAAAAGTATGGAGTTGGTGGCTATGAAATCGCAAAGCTGTGAGATCTAAAACTAATAAAGAAGTAGAGGAAGGGGGTGTGACCTCGCAGTGGAGCAAGTGCTTAGCTGGATTTGATCCCCAGGACAGAAGAAGAGGGAGAGGGAGAGGGAGAGGGAGAGGGAAAGGAGGGGAAAACAGTGGTTGGGGGCTGTCCTGGTTGCTTTTGTACTCGTTTCTGGGACAAGTACCCAGAAGAAGACCGTAGCACCTCCAAAGTGGAGTAGTTGTGAAGATCAAGCTCCTCAGAAGACTGGGCCTTCTCCACGAAAGCTGGGCTGGCACAGGAAGCCTTCCTCAATTCCTTTATATACACTTTTTGTGCTGAGTCACTCTGGGGCGGCCCATGGCTCTAGGGTTGAACCAATTGCACCCCAGTGCCGGCCCAATAGCCCCCCAGGTTGGGTCCTGCCCGGCTTCATGGCTGGGCCCCCACCCCAGGAACTTCCAGAGCCAATTCAGCCACGTTGACACAATGTATCAACTACCCAGTCATCAGCAGAAAGAAAAGAAATCAATAAAAAGATAGGTGAAGGAAGTGATTCCTAATACTCATTTACAGGCAAAAATGCAAGTCTCTAGAATACAAAAAAATAATTTGATGCAACAAAGGCAAGGAAGGAGTCATCATAATCCTTGACTTGAAACTACTACAAGGCTACTGTGATGAAAGAAAAAACAAACAACAAACAACATGGTATTGGCAAAAAACAGACCTGAAAATCAATGGAACAGATTGCCAGATGCGGAAACAACTCTCAACATGCTTAGCCACCTTACCTTTGTTTTTTTTTTTAACATTTATTTGTTTATTTATTGTGTGTGTGTGTGGCCAGCTCAGCCCACCAGGGGGTGGGGCTGGCTGGCATGTGGTGCTGGGGGATTGAACCGCAGTCCCTGTGCTTTGCCAAGCTTGTTCCAAGTAGGTGCTTTAGACCACTGAGCCATCTCGCCAGCCCCACCACCTTACCTTTGAAAGAGAAGCCAAATACCTTTATGGGAAGACAGACAGCCTCCTTAACAAATGGTGCTGGAGAAACTGGCTCTCCACATGCCAAAGATTAAAACTAGGCCCGGATCTCTCACCATGTACTGAACTAAAATCAAATTGGATCAAAGGTCTAAGTAGTAAAGCAGAAACACTAAATCTGCTGGGAGGTAAAATAGGTAAAACTCCTGCAGAGTTTGGTGTGGTGAAGACTATGAACAACACCCCAACTGCACAGAAACTGTCGCAAAGGATCAACAACTGGGATCCCAACTTCTTAAAAAGCTTTTGCACAGCAAGAGAAACCACTGACAGAGTGAAGAGACAAACCACAGTGTGGGAAGCATGTTTGCCAGCGGTTTCTCAAACGAAGAACTACTATCTGAAATACATAAAGAACTCCAAACAGTCAGACCCGTCCAAATTTATAAAGACCCAATCCAAAAGTGGGTGTCTGAAATGAACAGACCCTTCTCAGATGAGGTAGAAACAGCAAATAAATATATGAAAACAGGTTCAACAACACTGTTCATTAGAGCGGTGCAAGTTGAAACAACACTGAGATTTCACTCCTCTCCAGAAAGAATGGCTGGTATGAAGAAATCAACCAATAGCAAATGCTGACGGGGCTGTGGGGAAAAAGGAGCCCTTCCTCACTGCTGGTAGGAGTGTAGACTGGTGTAACCACTGTGAAAATCAGGGTGATTTTTAAAAAAACTAAAACTAGAGCTTCTGTTTGGTCTAACTGTTCCCCTTCTTGGTATCATCCCAAAAGAATTAAAAGCATTATACCACAGTGATATATATGCACACATATGTTTATAGCAGAACTGTGTGTAATAGTTAAGCCTTGGAAATAACCCAAATGCCCATCAGCCAACGAATGGATAAAGAGGTTATGTTTTCTTAATACAATGGAATACTACTCAGCCATAAAGAAAGATAAACTTGAGACATTTTTAGATATATGGACACACCTTGAGACCATATTCTTAAGTGAAATAAATCAAACACACATGTATAAATATCACTTTGGGGTTGGGGAGATGGCTCAGTGGAATAAGCGCTTCCCTGGCAAGCGCAAGGGCCTGAGTTCAATCCCCGGTTCTGAAAAAAAAAAAAAAAAAAAAACACTTTGTTTTTCTGGAATGAGAAACTGAAAATGTAAATAAGGACCAAAATGTATAATAGATATTGTAAAATATGCAGAAAATGTCCAAATGGAAAGGGAAACTGGGGTGAGGGGGGAGGAAGAAAGGGGAAAAATGAGAAAAGAAGGGAAAACTGGAAACAAAGCTGTTGTAAAGAAGGAGGGGAAGGAAAGCTGAAGGGAGAGGAGGGTCCAAATTTCCTGAATGTGATGAATGTGATTATTATATGTACCTAAAAATGTGCCAATAAACTTAATTTTAAAAATGCAGATGTCGGAGCCCCATGGGGGAAGTTCTGATTTAGAATGTTGTGGGAAGAACCTAGAAATCTGCATTAGTTCCCAAGTTATTACTTTTAAAAATGGGTGGTATGCATGACTTAAAATTTAGAGAAGTACCAATACTATACAGAACACTGAAAAATTAAGTCTGTGTCTCACTCTTGTGGCAATCAATACCTGCTGCTGCCATCTCAGATATCCCATGTCTTACTTACTGCTCTTGTTGCTGAGATAAAGTAGCCAACACCCAAAGTTAGGAGAGGAAAGGATTTTTAGTTTTTA
Organism: Octodon degus; assembly: GCF_000260255.1. Lineage (NCBI taxonomy): Eukaryota > Metazoa > Chordata > Mammalia > Rodentia > Octodontidae > Octodon > Octodon degus. Next base: position 29,497,242 of record NW_004524583.1, read on the forward strand.
ATCTGTAGAGGTTTCAGTCCATAATCTGCTGACTCCAGAGCAGGGTGGCACATGGCAGAGGAGCAACCATTCATGGTGGTGGAAGGCAGCCAACAAGAGTAAGACAAGCCTCCTTCTGTCCCTTATACTGCATTGAGTTTACCGGGATTAGGGTAGTATCAATCTAGTCAGTGGGCTGATCCAGCAATCATCCACCCTTAATCCCAGCATTGCACTACAAATCAACCACACACTCCAGACTCAGCCACTTCTGAGAAATCTTTATCACCACATGAGGCTTTGGGGGGACCACATATAGTCACAAACCATAACGTCCTGCCAGGGACAGCCTCCAGAGGTGATTCATTTTTGCTCTGAGCAGACAAATGGTCCAGACAACACTGGTAGCTACTAAAAGAGGGGGTGCACTCTTTCGGGAATCACCTGTCACAGCAGTTAGCCAATAGGTTCTGCTGGAATTAACACCATGCTAGTTGGAACAGAAAGGCAAGCCCAGCTAGGTGGTGCACAGCTGTAATTCTAGTGCTCTGGGAAGCTAAGGCAGGAGGATTGTGGCCAGACAGGGCAACTGAGTAATTCTATGAGACACTTTAAAAAAAAAAAATTAAAAAGGGCTTGGGGAGGACCGGGGAGATAGCTCCGTGACATATGCACCTGCCTGGCAAGTGCAAGGTCCTGAGTTCAATCTCTGGTACTGGAAAAAAAGAAAAAGAAAAGGAGTTTGCAGGCCAGCAAGATGGCTCAGCAGACTAAAGCGCCTACTTAGGCAAGCTTAGGCCAGCACAGGGACCGCAGTGCCATCCCTGGCACCCAGGGTGGGCTGAGCCGGCTGGAGTCTGGGTGCAGTGGCACATGCCTGTAATCCCAGCACTGGGGAGGCTGAAAGCAGGAGGATCACCATAGTCCGAGCTGCGTAGTGAGACCCTGCAATAATCAAATACATTAAAAAAGGGGGGGCTTGGAATATGACTCACTGTGAACGGAGTCGGTTTAATAAGCCTAAAAACTCTGGAGAGAGAGAGAAAGAGAGATACAGACACAGACACAGGTGACACAGAGACAGAGACACAGAGAGACTGAGACAGAGAGAGACTGAGACAGAGAGAAACTGTTTGGAATGAGGTAGGTGAGCACATTGAACACCAGAAGGAGACTTTCGAAGTATCTTACAGATTTTTCTTTCCTTCCCATTCTTTCCCTGCCCTGAAAGCATTGTGTGTCAATTTAAGAAAAGTTAACTGGTTTTTTGAGATTTAACAGCAGATACTCTTAGATAACAAAACCATAGTGGGAATTACTGGACTAGTTAGTGTCAATTAACCTTTCAGCATACTCATCACATGGAATAGATTTTAAAAAAATCATTTATCTATTTATTTAGTACAAGGTCTTGCTACACAGCTCAGACTCGCTGTGATCCTTCTGTGTCTGCCTCCCCAGTGCTGGGATTACAGGTGTGCACCACCACGCCCAGTTTCTGTAGCTGGCTCAATGCGGGGCCGGTAGTGCATGTGGTACCAGGGATTGAACCCCGGTCCTTGTGCTTGCCAGGCAGGTACTTACACTGTCGAGCTATCACCCCGGCCCCTGGAATAGATGCTTTTAAAAAGAGTAGATTAAAATAACAAGTAGATTGAATTGAAATTTCCAAGACGAAACATCTCCTAAATGAGAAAACTTTATTTTTACTTCTGTATCCAGATATTAGTATTTTATAATTGTATTATGTAAGATTTAAGACATCTCCTCACCATTTCCCTTTTTCTTTTCTTTTTTACAATACTGGGGATTGAACCCAGTGCCTCAAACAAGCTTAGTGAGAGCTTAGCCTCTGAGCTACATCTGTAGCCCTTTAATTTTATTTTTTAATTTAATTTAATTTTTTTTGCGGAACCAGGGATTGAACTCAGGCCCTTGCGCTTGCCAGGCAAGTGCTTATTCTACTGCGCCATCTCCCCGGCCCCATTTAATTTTATTTTTGATTCACGGTCTCCCTAAATTGCTCAGGCTGCCCTTCAATTTCCGAGTAGGTGGCTAACAGGTTTGTGCAACCACACCTGGTCCTCGGTCCCCTTTGACATTTTCTGATTGCTATATAAGGTGTATATAGCAAGTGGCTAAAAGGAAAGCCAGGGACTAACTCTAGGGCACTTTTCCTTTCCTCTTCTTCACTTTCATTTCGGATTTTTCCCCCTTCTTGATCTTCTAAACTGGCTAAATGCTTTTAAATGTTGAAGACCTACTGAATAAATGCAATAAATGCCAAATGAATAAAATCTCTAGCTGGAAAGTCATTGGTGCTTTTTGTTTGTTTTAGACAGGGTCTCGCTGGCCTTGAACTCACTCGGTAGCCCGGGCTGGCCTTGCGCTCGCAGGGATCCTCCTCCCTCAGCCTTTTTTTTTTTTTTTTTTGGCGGAACTAGTGATTGAACTCAGGTCCTTGCGCTTGCCAGGCAAGCACTTATTCTACTGAGCTATCTCCCCGGCCCCTGCCTCAGCCTTCTGAGTGCTGGGATTATACGCTTGTGCCACCATGCCTGGATGGTTTCTCTGCTTTATGTAACGTGTATCAACTGATCTGACAGCTTTCCTGCTTGTCACCTGGGGCATCAGAGCAATGGCTGGGCCACAGTTCCGATACAGAGACATAAAATAGCACAAGCCAATGCTGACTGGAGAGCATGCATGTGTGGAAGACTGTTCAAAAAATGTATGGGTGAAGCTGTGTTCGGTCACGTGGGCCTGTAACCCCAGAGAGGAGGGAGGAGGGGGAGGACTGAGTGCTAAACCAACCTACGGACAAGGGGTGGGATGTGGTTCAGCGGTCCCTGGGTTCACTCTTAGGAACAGACAGAGAAAACAAAACGAGGAAGGGAGGAAGGAAGGAAGGAAGGAAGGAAGGAAGGAAGGAAGGAAAGAAAGAAAGAAAGAAAGAAAGAAAGAAAGAAAGAAAGAAAGAGAGAGAAAGAGGAAGGAAGAAAGATGAATTAGTTTGGAGCCTCTGTAAGAGCACAGAAGGCAAAACTAATAATGGGCAGCAGGCTGATGAAACTAAATCATAAGTGGGTATGCTGATAGCTAGGCATACGAGGACTAGATAAAGTAGATAAAGTCACAGTTGATAACAACTACATAGCAGGACCCTGTCTCATAAAGAAAAGAAAAACAAAGACTTCACTGAAAAGGAAAACTGTAGGCTCATCTCTTTAGTGATCATAGACGCAAAGATCCTCAATAAGATGTCAGCAAGAAGAATGCAACAAATCATTAAAAAGATCATAAATCAAGAGAAAGGAAGGAAAGAAGGAAGGAAGGAAGGAAGGAAGGAAGGAAGGAAGGAAGGAAGGAAGGAGCCATTCAGCTGCTGGTCATCCAGAACCTCTGGCTGCAGAGCCTGTCTTCATTTATATGCAGCTGAAAGGAATTAATAGCTTTAAATAAAGGTGGATTAGGAAGGTTAATTTGCCAGCGGAAGCTGGAATGGTTTTGAAGGGGAGAGCCTGGGAACAAGGATGCCTTGGCGTGACCTGAGGAGGGGCGTGCTCCTGGGTAGCCATGTGGCCCCAGGAGGCAAGGGCACCTCATAATAGGGACTTGAAGTCCAGACCATGGGGAGCCAAGCCCAAACTCGCTGGAAAACTGAAGTTAGTTTCACTAAAAGAATGAAGAGAGGCTGGTTTGGGAAAAGGCATGGATGCTTGTACACTTGGGTCATCGTCAGGGCAGGCAGGCCCTGATGTCGCCGGTAGATAACTACCACATGACGACAGGATGTACCGGCTCTGGGTCCACGCAGGCTTAAGTGAGGTTACTGGAAAGGGTTGCACACTCAGCAGTATCCCCATCAGGTTGGAGAGAGCATTTGGGGTGGAGCATCTGGTCCTCAGGGGACCCTGTGAGCTAGTCAGGAAACATACTTTTAATAGGATTAGCTGAAAGAAGAGCAAATGTCGGGTGGTGCTTCAGTAGTTTGTCACGGTTGCTAACTTTGACACGCTAAATATAACATTGTTGATGGCTCTTATACTGGATGGAATGGTTAACCCTTCGCAAATCAGACTGTCCTGAATTTTTGCCTTGCCCTTACATTTTATGCATATGACAAAAATAGGTTACCTGGGGCAAACCTTTTAACTTCTCTATAAATAGGAAGCTTGTCACGGCAGCATTCCTAAACATTTTGAAAGCTTCAGATAAAAACCACTGTAAGGAACCTCCCTCACCCCACGACTGAGCCAGTCATTTGGAAAGGTTGGCCTTTTCTTCAGGTTCTTTCAATTTTGCTAACTCCTTTAGTTCATCAGCATTTCCCCCAAATGCTTCTACCAGCCCAGAGCTGAAAGACAAGGCTGAAGGTGCCTTAGTTCTGCTTCCTGGGCCTACCCATCTGGCTGGCCCCCCTTTAGCCCAGCGACCATTGGTTGCCCCATGACTTTCATCCCTAGGCTCTGGAATCAAGCCCAGCTGTACTAGACGAGAATTAGAGAACTAAGACTCAGGGACCTCAACAGAAGGCCATCAAGCTCAGTGTGAAATTCAGTCCCATTCCTAGGGATTAAGCTACCACTCTTTTGAGCCTCACTTTGTCCCTTTTAAGGTGCCTAAATGTCTCCCCAAAGCCTCTTGCAGTCATGAGGGACAGGCGCTGAATCTAGAGTTTGTGATTGATCCATGCTCCTAGGGAGGGCAGCCAGCATACAGCAGAAAGGAGGGAAAGAGGCTTGTCCCCTCCATCTCTCTTCTCCCTTCTCATTGTTTCGCTGTCTTCCACTGCCTTGCACAGCTGACCTCCTCCATGCGCTACCCTGCCTTGGAACCAGCCAGCCGAATATGCACTTAAACCTCCACAAACTGTGAGCTGAATAAGCCTTTCTCCCTTTAGCTTTGGGCAGCAGGTATTTTGTCTCAGCAACAAGAAAACTAAGACAGTATTCTAGATCAGCCTTTGCATAATCGTCTTGTCCTCTAAGTATCCCAAAATTACCTAGTACGTCAGCCCAAGGATCTGAATGTGGACCTGGAAAACTACAGCAAAGAGGCTGGGGCCTTGCTACATGCAAGGATTTTCTCAGTGCTTGCCTTGATGTCCCCATTTGTGCTTGCTCTTGGATTCCCCAAGGCTTTGTTCCAGCTGTCGCCGTTTTCACATTCTGTGTTCAACCAGCCTGCTGCTAGCTGCTTTTCTGGGCTGCTGCCAGAAAAAAAATCTCGATGAACATTTATCAGGTAAGCTGGGTTTGCCCCTCATTCCACGGAAGTATCTAGTTTGAAGCTCCATTTCGCCCCGCCTACCTTACCCTTAATCCTTTTGCATTAAACCACAGTGGACGTTTACTCGTGTGGAAACCGATGTGGCATTGGAATGTTATCCTTGTTTACATCTTTCTTTGTGTGGGAAAGCTTGGGACCACATCCAAAATCTCCTTGGAGAGTTTTCCTGTCTCCTGTAGGAGAAACAAATTAAAACTGGACAATACCTTGTGTCTGTAACCAAACCACAAGGTCCTATTTTAATTGTAACAAGTTGCATTCTTCCAATCTCGATTTTGTTTCTAGACATATATTTTGAAATATATTTTGGCCAGTGTTCATTTACATCTATCAGTTTTAAGATATTTACTTCATAGGAACTTGATGGCTTTGTGGTTATAAAAAAAATAAACAAATCAAGGCTGTTCTACAGTGCTAGTTCAACCTTGAAAGTCTCCTGGAATTCTTTGCAAAGCTTGTTTTTAAACCAGATTGCTGGGGCCTACAGCCCTGTTTCCCTGAACCTAGGCGAGGTTCCCCACATGTGCTTTGACAACCAGAGATCACAGATTAAGGTGCCCACAGGTAATCAGAAGTTGCAGTCAGCTTAATCTCTTACCCAAGTAGATAGTTGGTAGTGTGGAAAAAATAAACGTTAAAATCGCACTGCGCCGTTGAGGATGCCTGCTGGTGTAAGAGTTCTCAACCTCTTGGGACTCTGCAGTCTTTTCACTTGAGCGTACCCCTCATTCACAAAGGGGGGAGAGTCTAGGTTGGCCTCACAGCAGTGCTGTGGAGGTTGGGTGAAACCGCCCAACGGTGGCACGCTACTCGGAGGTACCGCGATCCTTTCCCTCCACTCTTCTGAATTAAAAAGTTACCAGTGTCTTCTGCTGTCTTGCTTCTCTCATTAAGGATGCAACTTTAATCCGGGAATATGGAGTATTTTTACTGCCCTAATAAACTCAACCTCCAAACGTTTTAGAAAAAGAATTTCATTCAATGAGCTCAGACACGAACAGAGCAAGAACGATTCCCAGTTCTCAGCTATAACAAGTACAAGACCCTATTGTAACTTGGGGTGGAGTCCAGTGAATCTTTCAAACCTGTTTAGATCGGCCCATTGATAAAACCGGCTACTAAAAATAAAGCCGCGGTTCACAAGAGACACCTTGTCTGCCCGTACTTTTCCAGCCCTCCCACCGTCTATCAACCGATGCCTCTTTGCACGCAGCAAATCCCTGCAAAGCCGGCCGTGGTCGCCAACAGGGCTCCGGGAGCCCACGAGGTCGCCGTCGGAAGCGCGGCGCCAGCGCCCCCGCGACCCTGCCCGCGGCTCCGCGGGTCCGCGGTCCGCAGCCCTCCGGGCGGCTC
>NW_004524583.1:29504935-29513108 GCF_000260255.1 Octodon degus
GCGGGCGAGCGAGCGAGGGCGACGCGGGGAATCTGGCTGGCATTTCAGATTCGCCTGGGGTGGCTCGAGGCCTTGGGTGGGAAGAGAAAGTACGGTCTAGCCTGTTGCGTGCTTAATCGACTGCGATCAGCCTCTGAATGTGACTTTAAGCTTATTTTCCCTGAAAGTTGTAAGCGCATTAAAAGAAAAGCACGGTAGCTGATGGTGGGGCAGTGGGGAAACGGGAGAAAAATGATCCTTAAAAGTTTTAAAGAAGCAAGGTAAGGTTTTATTTCTCGAGAATTTGTTTGAAGCGTGTTTTGCGGAACCTTACGATTTTTCGTGGTGCAGCCTTCGAAAATCCCGGAATACAGTGCCGAACGTGAGGACACCCGATTCTTCCCTCGGTGACAAGCCGTTTCACTTAGTCTTATTAGCAGAAAAAGTGCCTGCTTGGGGGAAGATGTGCTCAATTTCACATTCTGAAACAGACTGCAGTATTCCTTTGAAATTGTTTTGAAGAGACTTAGCGTTTTGGGCTTTAGAAAGCTATTTATAAAGGCTTATAAGGGAACTTGTTGAGTCTTGTTGTGTTCTGAAAATTTATCACGAAGTGTTATAATTTCAATTAATTCTGGCCTAGGGAGTTCTAATAGAACCACTATACCTTCCAGGAATGTGACATCATTCATGAGCAGGTTAATTACTTTGGGCGTAAGAATCCTCAGGCTGTCAGGGAGTTTTCCTAGCAGGTTCCTCCTGTATCCAGGAGAATTGTAGATTTAAAATGGAAAATGATTCTTGAGCTGTAAGGATTAGTTGTTGCTGTGTCCCAGTGTAAGATTTCTGTGTTAGCATCTGCAGTTAGTTGGGATCACTATTAAGCCTCTTTGTGTAATTAACAAACATTGCTGAGGACTATTAGACCAACGCTCGTTAATTTACTTGCATTGTTTTGGGAGTTTATCAGTTAAACAAATCGCGGGGCCGGGGAGATAGCTCAGTGGAATAAGCACTTGCCTGGCAAGCGCAAGATCCTGAGTTCAATCCCTGGATCTGCAAAGAAAAAAAAAAAAAGACAGCTTTGGTCCGGGAGATGGCTCAGTGGAATAAGCGCTTCCCTGGCAAGCACAAGGGCCTGAGTTCAATCCCCTGTTCTGTCACCACCCCTCCCCCGCCCCCCCAAAACACCAAAAAACCCCCCAACCAAATCGCAAATATTTGAGTGCTGCTCTCTGTCGGATTCTTTGCTGGATCTGGGAATGTAAAATTGCAACTCTTGACTTTATTTTTTCAATTAATGGCAATTCCAGTCCCCCCCCCCCCCTTTCTGGGCATGGAACCTGAGGCCTACAGATTGCCAGGCAAGCCCAGTGCCACAGAGCCAAAGCCTCTCCCTTCCCAAACGTTTTAAAGCGTCCCTTGACTTTCGTCTTTCTCTTTCTTCACATCCAGTGCATCAACAACCTAGCTGGTGGTATCTTCAAAACCTAGCTAGAATCCTGCTCCTTGTCACCACCATGAACTACTGTCACCACTGCTGGTTGAGACCACCATTCTTTCCGCCCTGGATTAATAGTGTTCCACTGAGGTTCATTATTCGTTATTCTCCACACAGAAATCTGAGCGATTCCTTCAGATCGTGTCTCGTCTGTTCTGCTTCCAGAGCCAGCCTTGCCATGTGTCGCTGTCTGGGTGGCCCCAGCTACACACACATTCCCTCACCCTGAGTCTTCTCCACAAGTGTATTTCTGCCCTCTGGCATTTGCACGTACTCCTCCCTTTGGTTGATTCTTCCCCAATACCTGTGTGGCTTGCTCTACTTCAGATTTCTGGTATTCAAGGCTTTTCCTGACATCCTTTCTCTTCTGTTGAGCATCAGTTTGTGAGCTGTGAGCACTCTGCAGTATTTTACCCTTTCTTAAATAGAATGAATCACTAACTGGTTTGTGTCCCTTCTTGTTTATTGTTTTGTTTATTATCTTGTTAGGGCAGGGACTTGATTTTGTGTGCTGTTACGTCTCAGAATTTAGATTAATTCTAGACACAGATGTAATTAGATGTTAAGTGAATGATTAGAAATGAACAAGATATGAGCTTTGCCTTCCAAAAATTTAAAACATAGCCGGGGGATAAGTAGTTGGAAATGTTAGAAGTGTTAGAAAAAAATTTTTTTAGTTGTTTATGTCTGGCCTGGATCTTATTTGTGGGGGAGGTCAGCAAAGAGGATCTGTAAAACATTTTAGAAAATATGTTAATGCTATAGTATTGAGACAGATAGTATATACCTGGAATAAAACAAAATTTAACATTCTGGGTTAAAATGTCAGATAGCCAGAGATTACTGTTTACTTTTTTTTTTTGAGACAGGGTCTCACTATGTAGTTTAGGCTGGCTTTGTAGCTGTGTAGCCCAGACTGGCCTTGAATGGTTGATCCTCCTGCCTCAGTTTCCTGAGTGCTGGGCTTAACTGTAGGTTGTTATTCTCATGCTCTTTCAATAATTACAAGTGATAATGGCTTTATTCAGTATGTGTATACATTCTTTTTCCTGCAAGACCACCAACATTATTTATTTATTTGTTTTGGTGCAACCAGGGATTTTTTTTTTGGTGGAACCGGGGATTGAACTCAGGCCCTTGCACTTGCCAGGGAAGTGCTTGTTCTGCTGAGCCATCTCCCTGGCCTGGAACCAGGGATTGAACTCAGGCCCCTGTGCTTGCCAGGCAAGTGCTTATTCTGCTGAACCATCTCCACGGTCCCCAACATTCTTTATTATAGTCAGTAAAAATCATGTGCCACCGATGAGCACACAGATAGGCTCTTGCTGCTAGAAATCTTAATCAGATATAACATAATACCAGTATTTTTCCAAGTAACAAAGAATTGCCGAAATATCTCTGGAGATTTTTTTACTCCAAACCATGTTGTCGTGAGACTTCGCCATTAGTGACTTGTTTTGTGCTCTGAGGAGATAGATGAGTTGGACTTTACCTAGAGCCTAAATTTGTGGAAACGTTGTACACCAAGTTAAGAGTCTTAAGATTTTTTGTGGGTCGGGGAGATAGCTCAGTAGAATAAGTGCTTGCCTGGCAAGCGCAGCATCCTGAGTTCAATCCCCGGTACTGAATAAAAAAAAAAAGAAAAAGATTTTTTATATAGAGTTCAGATACTTTTTTCCTATATCAGGAGCTTTTCTAGGTACTTTCAAAGATGGAATTTATAGTTTCAGCAATTAAAGAACTTTGGAGTAGGGAAAATTACCCTCTTTACCCTCATCACCACTTATGTTCTTGTACGTTACAGAGCACCGTTTATCTTGCTGTACTTAGTTTGTGCACGACACACCACAGCTGGTGAGCTTTGTGGGCTGGGGGGATGGTTTTTGTGGTAGAAAGGAGACTGGAGTTGGTGTCACTTCAGTTTTGCATGTCCGTCTTGTGGATTGTGTATCTTTTGAGCAAGGTTTTTTGCCTTCTTGGACCTACCTTGATTTACTCATCTGTGAGATATTTCCTGAATATTTTATAAGAAGATACTTAAGAAATAGAGAAATTATTCATCTACAGAATAGCATTCACTATTCTGTAGATGTCACTTGAAAGAATGGGTAATTAGAATAGCATTTCCTCTAATGCTGTTATGTCCGGAGGGCTTAGTAACACAAATCATTGTCATAACATATTGCTCAACATGTTGCTTTCTTCTGTAGTCACAGATAGTTGCTGAAATGGAACATTAAAGTCTGTTTGCATAAGGGCAAACCACTCTGGGGAACCCTTGCCCAGCACACAGGGCCCTGGCTTCCATAGTCTACACATGAAGTCTCTACAAAAATGTTCATGTATCAGCTTACAGAAAACTTTGTGGATTTACAAAAGTAATAGCTGATTCCTAAAATGTTCTGTCTTTTTAAAATAGAGGTGGGATGGTTTCTACCATTTGAGAAACTTCTCCAAAGCCATAAAATCATTGGCAGTTGAAAAAGTAGGAAAATTTCAATTTTTTTTTCAGGCCTTTGAATACTTAGATTTAACCAGGTAGTTTGTTTTCCTTAGCTGACTTGACTAAGTCACATTTTCCAGCATTTAATTATGGGAATTTTTAGATACAGAATATGTCCCCATTTATGTATCCCTCAATCTGTCTCTTCTTCAGGAGGATGCATGTAAATTAAGAGCCGCTAGTACTCATCACCCTAAATTCTTAAGTGGGCTGGCACTAGCTAGCGTGGCAGAGGCCCAGATCTTCAGGGCACTGCTGGATGGACATCAGTGAATGTGGACACCTGCGAGAACAGGGCCTCCCGGCTAAGCTTCACCTTTGTTCTCATGGTTTTTGCCGCGCTAGGGCATCGGGTTAGCAGCTGCGCTTTCTGTGAGCTTTGCTCACTAGGCATGTGTTTGAGGTCGTCCTGGATGGTGTGTGCAGTGGGAGCTTGTTCCTTTTCACTGCTGAGTGCTGCTTGCTGGTGTGGAGGTACCAGCTTGTTCACTCGTTTATTTTCCCAGGGCCTAGGCTTTTTTGGTTTGGGCCATTCTGTATAAAAGTCCCTCCGGCATAAGATAGGGCCCTCCCCGAGCTCCCCGCTTGGCTGTGTAGCAGGTGGAGCGCAGGGCCCCCAGCTTGCGTGTGCTCTGCCGCTGAACTGCATCCCTGCCCTTGAGGGCATTGGTAATCAGAACTCAGATACACTGGAGAACTTCACTGCTCATAAAAACTTGCCCTTTCTTATTTTTTTCCAAATAAACTTTTAATTTGTAATACATTAATGATAACTGCATGCTTCATCCTTTCCTGTCAGTTTTGGTAGTCTTTAATACTGCACTTCATTTGCTTAGTAGTTAGAATTTCCCCTGTTGTTCCCATACAGTACGGTACAGACAGTACAATACAATCTTTTTGTTCAACTTTTCAAAGTTTTTTTAACTAGGTAGAAAATTATATAACCACTTGTTCTGGCTATTCAGGAGGCTGAGGCAAGATTATCTCTTATTGCCCCAGTCTGCTGAACATTTTAGTAACTAAAGTGTATTTGGACCTGTAAATTTTCTTTGGTTACAAAAATAGGCTGATGAGAAAGAAGTAATACAGTATCTAGAATATATATAGAACTAAAAAATTAGATCCTGCAAATTTAAAGACTCAAATAATTGGCATTGGAAATGAATAGATGCTTCTCAGATGAAGAGGTACAAATGGCCAATGAATATGTGAAAAATGTTTACTAACACTGGCCATTTGACAAATGAAAATTAAAACAACATTGAGATTCCCTCTTCAGAGAGAAAGGCAGTCATTAGGAAATCGAATAACAGCAAATGCTGGAGAGATTGTAGGAATTGAGGGCCTTTTTCCTTTTTGGTAGGAATACAAACTGCTATAATCACAGTGGGAATCAGCATTGGGGTTCCCCTAAGAAGCTGAAGCTAGAAATTCCATTTGACTCAGCTATTCCCCTTCTAGGTTTCTTTTCAAAAGAATTAAAGACGGGCTGGGGAGATGGCTCAGTGGAATAAGCGCTTCCCTGGCAAGCACAAGGGCCTGAGTTCAATCCCCAGTTCCGCAAAAACAAACAAAAAGGAATTAAAGACATCTTATTACTATGATGCATGTGTACTCATATTTATAGCAGCACAATTCATAATAGCCAAATTTTGGAACAAACCTGTATGTCCATCAGAGAAGAATGGAAAAAAAATGTGAGGGCCAGGAGATGGCTCAGTAGAATAAGTACTTCCCTGGCAAGTGCAGGGGTCTGAGTTCAATCCCTGGTTCTGCCAAAAAAACAAAAACAAAGAAAATGTGTTTTCAGACACAATGGAGCACTGCATGAAGAAAGAAAAGCGAGTTATTTGTAGGAAAGTCGATGTGCCCTCAGACTGTAATATTAAGAGAAGCAAATCAGACGCACAAGCTGGTCACATGCTTTCTCTTATATGAGAAACCCAACATGTAAATAGAATGCAATATACAAGAGATAGTGGGGAAGGGGAAAGAAGTCGCTGTAATCCAGTACGGCCAGTATGACTTAGTATAATTGTTCTGTATGTTTTGTATTTGTTTGGCCTGCTAGTCTGGCTGTCAATTGGTGTTCATAGTAATTAATTTGATAGTTTTATAAGGTAAATCTGATACTAGCATTTTTTTTTTTTAAGATGGAGGGGTAGGGGAAATAAAAACAATTGAGCTGTGTTATGCACATGTCCTATTCCCCACAATAGGTATAATCTTTTTTTTTTTTTTTTGATGGAACCAGGGATTGAACTCAGGCCCTTGCGCTTGCCAGGCAAGTGCTTATTCTACTGAGTCATCTCCCCAGCCCCTAATTGCTTCTTTCTGTTATTTAATCAGAGTTAAATCAGATGGCTGGGAGGTGGAGAACTGTTTGCTAGGTGCTCTGGGCCTCGTAAGAGCAGTAATACTAGAATAGCATAAACTAATGGTGTGGAGAAGTGGAGGGGAGGGGGAGAAGGGAGAGGGAGAGAGAAGATGGAAAGGGGAGAGCGAAGAGCAAGGGGACGACAGAAAGGAAGGCAGATGTGTCACGTGCAGTGCCAGCCCCTCACAGGGTGTGTATACTGTGCTGCAAGCGTGCCCTGGTAAAAAAATATGTCTTCCATTAAAAATGAGAATACGAACACTATGGGTTGTGCAACTGTTGAGACTGCTTTTCCTATAGCCCGACTTCTCCCAGGCACGGCGAGCCAGCTGCCCACTCCCATTCTGCTCGCCCTCTGTCCTCTACACAGGGGACTGGATGCTTCCTGGTAGAATTTTAAATGGTTCAGAGCTCCCGTAGCCTTGGAACCTGAGCAGCTCCATTGCTTTGTAAGGAAAAGTAAGGAAAAGTGGGTGTGTTGGGAACCAGGGGAAAAGCAAGCTGTTTCCTTCAGAGGTTTTAAGGGGGGAAAAGATTCCATTCATAGCATGGTGTAGAAACCACATGGAGTCATGGGAGCTCCAGGAAGGTTGGTCACTAATCTGGGATGCTTGGACTGCAGAGCTGCCTGTTTTCCTCTCTACACTCCTTGTTTGAGTTTCTAGGCACAAACTGAACAGGTCCAGCCACAATAGCTATGTCCTTAAAGCCTCACATTTTGACATAATTTTAGATTTGCACAAAAATATGGATGGTAGTACAGAGAGTTTTGTGTACTCTCTTCTCAGCTTCCTCTCATATTATAATGCTGCGTAACCATGACTCACTTATCAAAATTGAAACATTAGGGGCCGGGGAGATGGCTCAGTAGAATAAGTGCTTGCCTGGCAAGCGTAAGGACCTGAGTTCAAACCCTGGTTCCAGGAAAAAAAAAAAAAGAAAAGAAACATTAACATAGTACTATTAAGGGACTAGACATTTTCTTTGAATTTCACCAGTTATCCTTTTTCTGTTTCAGGAGCCAACCCAGAATGCTGTATTATGTTTAACAGTCTGGGGTTCTATTCTTTGCAAATCTGTGTAATTTACAATAGAAATTTTATGTCCAACCTGGATAAATTTTGGGTGGACAAAAAGTATCCTGAATATAGTATTTTTAAATTGCGCATTCACCGTGAACCTGTATTAGGCTATTTTAAAATTGAGGTGTCTTTTGTATTGAGAATTACATAAAATGAAAATTTACATTTAGAACAAGATTATATAGCTCATTCATAGCAGAGCAGATGTGTGTCTTTTTCTGTACAAAGCTGTTTTTCCTGTTCACGAGTTAGAAGTGGTGAGACAAGCACGCCACTACATTACAAGGGAGAGTATGACTCCTCTGTTGTGTGTCACTGGAGTTGTGCCTGAACTGCTGTGTGCAGTGGGTAATCTGCACGTTTAGGATGGTGACCGTGTGCCAGTCATTTAGATAGGCCTTAGGATGGGACCTTTGTTCCCCATGCTAGAACAGTGTATCTGCAACCTTTGCGCGAAGCAGATCTGTACTGTTTATTAAGAGAATGTATATAGGGCCGGCTAAATAGCTCAGTGGATTAAAGCACCTACAAGCAGGTGCAGGGGCTGGGGGTTCAATCCTTGGGCTGTGGTGCCAGCTCCGCCCCGGGGTCATGCTGAGATTGAGACTAGGTGTGGTGTAATGCCTATAATCCCAGCTTTTGGGAGGCTGTAAACAGGCGGATCACTATGAGTCCAAACTAGTAGTGAGACCCTGAATACCCACCCTGTAGACCCTTCCATATATATATAT
>NW_004524583.1:29513578-29524088 GCF_000260255.1 Octodon degus
TTTTTTTGTTTGTTTGATTTTTGACTTTTAGTTTTTTGAGACAGGGTATCGCTGTGCAGCCCAGGCTGGCCTTGAACTCACAAGGATCCTCCTGCCTCAGCCTGCTGAGTGCTGGGATTACAGGAGTATGTCATACCTGGGCCCAATTCCTTTTTTTTTTTTTTGTGGTACTGGGGATTGAACTCAGGACCCTGCACTTGCCAGGCAAGTGCTTATTCAACTGAGCTATCTCTCCAGCCCCGGGCCCAGTTAACTTTAAAAAATACACTCTAGGCCAATTATAGTGTTCTGTGTAATGGATTTACTAATTGTGGTATCATGTCCCCATCTATATTTTCTGTAGTTTATATAAACTTAAGCCATATTTTATTGTCCCAAATTAACGGTTTTTAGAATTTTAAATTTTAAAATAATTAGTGTTTTGGGGGCTGGTGAGATGATTCAGTGGTCTAAAGCACCTACTTAGAACAAGCTTAGCAAAGCACAGGGACCGCGGTTCAATCCCCCAGCACCACATGCCAGCCAGCCCCGCCCCCTGGTGGGCTGAGCTGGCCACACGCATACACCCACACACAAATAAATAAAATTTAAAAAAAAAATTAGTGTTCTGGAAATTTCTGTTATTTTACCTTCAATTTAGTGACCATACAAAATTACTGACTGATACTTGCTGCATCATTTCTGTGTACATCGTATGCATTCTTAGTATTTAAGCTTTCATTGTGTACGTATTTTTTGGATTTCTTTTTAAAGATCTCTGCAGGCAGATAGAGAAAATTGTAAAAACACGAAGTGCACCACATAGCCCTTCATACTCCAGGCATTGACACGTTTTCTACTAATAAATTTCTGTTGTTTGATTACTGATAGGAGTGAGGAGATTTAGAATTCTCTTAAAAGGTGGCTATGATCCTCCCTCCCCATTTTATTACAAACTATTGATCGTTTCTCTTCTGTAGCAGAAATTTTATATCACAGAACCAGTTAAAGTGAGACTAATGCAAGGATAATCCTCAGCCTTTTTTGTTTCACTGTCAAGGAAGTTCTTTAGCCACCACAGAAGATTATTAGGAATTCGCTTTCACACCTTACTGGTTTGTGTCGTGACACTGCATTTGCTATTACTCACTTTGGGAACCTGATTCAGTTTTCTACACAGGTGATTCATAGCATAGAACTGTCATTACCTTTCTTTACAGAAAACAAAACAACAAAATCCAGAACACCAAGTGCAAATGGGAATTAGCTTGCCGCAGGTCCTGCTATTTCACTCTGCGCATCAATACCCGAGGGAGATCCCAGACCTTTGTATTCTAAAAAATAACTTCCCCCAAATGCACCAACAGAAAAAGCCCGTAGGTGATTTTGGTGGGCCCTCAAGTCCGTGCTTGCCACCATGGGAGGTCTGAGTCTGTTGTCTATGGAGGCTGAAGAATAACCTTCCTATTTTCCGCTCACCTTAGGCCCATCCTTATTTTTCTAGCAGTGAGTAATTTTTTTTTTTTTTTTTTTTTATTTTAGAGAAGGGTTCACAGGGTGTTCAGAGTCTAACTACTAGATTGGACTATTTACAGCCTCCCAAGAGCTGGGATTATAGGTGTGCACCACCACACCCAGTCTCAATTGGCACTCCTCCCCCTGCCCCTTTAATCCACTGAGCTATTTGGCCACTTTTATGATACTGAAAGTAATTATACATTGCTTTTAATGCAGTATGATGTATTTCTTAATCATTTCATCCTTTAGTTTTACTAGATTTTTGTCATGAAAATACCAGCTATAGAAATCGTTGTAGACATTAGGTGTACCTGCTCCAGAATAAAATCCTCCTGATTTCTTCTCTGTGCTCTGCCTTACCAGTTCTCCCTCTCAGGACTGCCACCACAGGCCTCTTCACAGTTGTGTAGGAGGCTTCTTTCTGACCAACATGCTTCTGAAATCTTACCTGTGATTGATTTGAGCTGAGATAAGTGTTGGCGGTTATTTTCTGTTTGTTCAGGTTCTAGAGCTATCTTTCCCATCACCATCTAACTGTTTCCTTAGTCCTGGTCCTCCTTGACCAGCATAGCATATGAATACTGTGGAAGCGCATTTATAAAGTAGTGTTCTCCCAGGGATTTAGTTATGGTTCTTTGGTATACTTAAGTGAAATAATTTGTCTCATTGGTAATTTAGGGTTGGCATTAGCCATATTCTGTAGCATGCATTATAAATGGACTTTATTAAACTTTCATGTCCTTTCACTTATTGGTCTAATGTGGGGCTCTTTTCCTGTTGTGTTTTATATCAGATGCTGTCTTCTCCTTGCCATTGCTGGTAGCATTCCTCTTGCTCCTTCATTTTCTAACTACAGAGGCCCAGGAGGTGCAGTCTACACCCAACCCATTCCAGTTCATGATGAATACAATATGGAACTTGTAATCTTTTTTTTTTTTTTTTTTTGCGGAACCGGGGATTGACCTCAGGCCCTTGTGCTTGCCTGGGAAGCACTTATTCCACTGAGCCATCTCCCCAGCTCCTGGAACTGTAATCTTGATAAATGTGTAAATGACAGCACCTGATTGCATGTTTCAAGGGCTAGAAACCTTTTGTGGGAGATTTTAGCATAATTGGATTGGTAATGCTGTTAGGCTTTGTAGTCAAGAGGCCAAAGATGTTACTAAATACCCCACAATGAATAGGCTGCCACCAACACTAAAGAATTATCTGAATTTCAAAGTGCAGGAATAGTGCTGAGGCTGAGAACCTGCCTAGAACATACCTTCTCAGTGGGTGTGGTGTGACCTTCAGCGGGCGAGACGTACGCGAGACGTACCTCTTGGAGAGCAAACTTACTCTTTTGACATGCGAAGTACAGATCCAGAGTATGCACAGGTGTCAGGTGCAGAGGTAGCTTTAATATTTCAAGGCAGGCAGAGGACATGATCTGAGGGGAAAAGTCTTAAAAAGGCTTTGTTGAAAGGAACTGCTAAAAACAAGTTAAATACTGCCTTGGAGGGAGACCATCTAGCACTGGTTAAAAAATCAGATTGAAGCCAGACTATTGGGCTATCATCCAGTTCCTCACTCTGAGCAGCTGTGGGCAAGTGACTTCACAGCCGCAGTGTTGTCATCTGTAAAATAAAGATAATGATGGTGCTTTCTTTCAAAGGATTGTTGAGAGATAATCTACTTAAAGCATCTGGCACTTGGTAAAACAAAAACTACTCATTGTCATTTAAGGAAGAAAGGTTCTTGTTTATTCTTGTATTACCATTCCTTAGAAGAGTAAAAGCCTTGTAGATACTCGTTCACTAGATACTATGTTGAGTGAATGAATGAAAGCTCTGATTTGTTCCATGTGTCTGAGCTGCCTTAACTGGTAGAAAATGAGGAAGTAGTGTCTGGATAATACATAGTGCTCTCTTTTATTCTTGCTTTTGTTAGCTGTCTTTCATACTTACTTTACTTTCCCTGCTCATTCATCATTTCATGATGAATACAATATGGAACTTGTAATCTTTTTTTTTTTTTTTTTTTTGTAACCAGGGATTGAACTCAGGCCCTTGTGCTTTCCTGGGAAGCACTTATTCCACTGAGCCATCTCCCCGGCTCCTGGAACTGTAATCTTGATAAATGTGTAAATGACAGCACCTGATTGCATGTTTCAAGGGCTAGAAACCTTTTGTGGGAGATTTTAACATAATTGGATTGGTAATGCTGTTAGGTTTTGTAGTCAAGAGGCCAAAGATGTTACTAAATACCCCACAATGAATAGGCTGTCACCAACACTAAAGAATTATCTGAATTTCAAAGTGCAGGAATAGTGCTGAGGCTGAGAACCTGCCTAGAACATACCTTCTCAGTGGGTGTGGTGTGACCTAGACAGTTTTCACGCTGCCTTGAAGGTAGACGTGGGTTGTGTAATGTGCAGTACCACCACTCACTCACACGACTGAATGAGCCAAGGGCAAACATGATGGAAATGACACATGAGTTCTGGAATGACTCTTAGGAGAGGTAATATAATTTATATTAATTATTTTAATTTACAAACCTTACAGATTCTCATTTTTTATTAGAATTTAAGCTTGCATTTTATTCCACTAAATTATAGTGAGATAAAAAATTAACCAAATAATAGCTTTTAAACATTTCTACATGTATTAAAATTTAAAAATACTTATTTCTATTTGATCCTGATGGTTTATTTATGCAAAAATATTTTGCATAATATTTTTTGCCATTGGATTAAATTATTTTTATTATAAGTATAAATTTGAGCTATTTTGTTTATATAGCTTACTGCATCTATAAAAGTATACTTTTACTTTTATATAGGAATCTCATTGTATATATTCGCTTATAAGGTAATACTGTTTTGTTTTTGACTTGTGAGACAGGGTCTTGCTGTGTAGATCCGGTGGTCCTGAAATCACTTTGTACCCCTGGCTGGCCTTGAACAGTAACACTGTTAAGCACATTCTGAACTGGCATTTTCTGAGATACAGTGACAAGATAATTTAGCTTCTGTTCTTCAGAGTTGCAGTCATGTTGGCACAAAGTGTTAATGCTTAATTGCACTGAAAAATGATTTCAATAGAGCATATTAGATATAAGTGGAATTAGAAGTGGTCAGGTTATTTAAGTTGGTGTTGATGAGATAGCTTTTTGTTGTCATATACCATTTGGGAATTCAGTCTTATCAGCAATTTAGCCCGAGATTTACTTAAGCTGGTTAAATTAATGAAAGGTGATTTATGTACCAAAGTGTCACTAATTGACAAAAGGACATTTTAATTAAGATAGTTTCTCATATAGGACACCTCATCCTTTTTCGACAGTAGTCATTTAGAAAACTATATAAATGAAACATTAGGGGCTGGGGAGATGGCTCAGTAGAATAAGTGCTTCCCTGGCAAGTGCAAGGGCCTGAGTTCAATCCCTGGTTCCGCCAATTAAAAAAAAAAAAAAAAAGAAACATTATTAGTGGCCCTCATTGCATTTAATAATTTTAGAATGAAGACATTGACCTTCACCAACATTTCTAAATTCAAATTGAAAACTTTTTCTTCTTTAAATAAAATTATAGGAGAATTCTCTAATGTAAGATTTTGGTCTTTCAGTACACATCCTTTTATTTCTTAAGGTGTTGTTTTTTAATCCTACATTTTTCATGTCTTTGGTCTCTGTGATTTAAGCTGGCATCCCTAGGTCCGGGAACAGTGACTTACTGGCTCACAGTAATTAGGCTCAGTATTTGTTGAAGTGGACTGAGTAGACTGTTGTCCTCTTTGAGTGAGATGACTAGTATCTCAAGAAAAATATTCTACTTTAGCTAAACATGTGTTAGGGATTTGCTTAAATATAAAATTTAAATATGAACACATAAAGTAGTACCTAGTATTGTTAATGATCTTACTTGTATTAAGATATCATGTAGATAAAATGTAGATAAAACAAGTTGCAGAAAATGGCGAGGCTCCAGTTGCAGTACCTGCCTTGTAAGCCAGTGCCTTTGGAGATGATATGTTCCTGCTGGCCCTCTGTAGCAGCTTGACCTACTGTGTAGTTTGGCTTGCACAATCTTATTTTCCTTTTTCCCCCTCCCTTATGGGAAGGTACATACAGTATGCCCAAATCTCAGCGTGGAGAGAACTTTTCTTTCCTCAGCAGCCCTGTTTTCTGAGAGGAAACATCTAAGTAGAATGCTTTGCCTCTATCCTCAAAGGAGGCTACAGCAAGAGGGCTAAGTCCCTAGAGCCATAGCTGTTGTTATCAGGGCCTTTTCTAAGTCCTTTGGGGGTTGTTTGCATGTGAACGCTGGAAAGCTTATTAAAAACATTCATTTTCTTATTCAACCTCTCCCTTACTCTTTAATAGCCATTTTCTATTTTTAAGGGCAGTATTTGTTTAGTGAGTCTTCTTCCTTTCATTCCAGCATTCTTTCCATTTGCCAGAAAAAAAAAAAAAAAAAAGGTGTAGCTACGATCCTGAGTTCCACACATTGTAGGAATTAGTTTACCCATTTACTCTTCTTGTAAACTGATAGGAATTTTTGCATCAGGGTGAGTGAGCAGAAGTAGGCACACACTGTAGCAGGAAAGCCAGAGCGCGAGACCAGGTGGCCATCTCTGTAGGCCTTTACAGAGATGTGAAGTTGTTTTATTCTTTGTTTTTATTTTTTGAGATAGGGTCTCACTGTGTGGTTGAGGCCAGGCCTGAACTCGGGGATCCTTCTGCTTTAGCCTCCCAAGTGCTGGAATTGCAGGTGTGTCCCTCCATGCTTGGCTGTTTTTCCCATTAGTTTAATTATTTGGCCTCAGTGACTACAGCCATATGATTGATCAAATTTTGGACAGACTGAAAACTCTTAACATTTAGTACAGATACTATGATGGATGGATTTTACAGTTGATGATAGGGTTGGTATCTGAGTTTGTTCTTCTACTCTTCAAATTCTGGTTATTTTTATCTGCCAGCTATTATTTTCATCATTTATTTTCTTTCTTTCTTTCTGTCTTTCTTTCTTTCTTTCTTTCTTTCTTTCTTTCTTTCTTTCTAACTCCCCTTTCTACAAGATTGCAAAGTGAACAGAACTTTAGAAGTAAGAAATTTAGGGGTGGCCAGATAGCTCAGTGGATTAAAGTGCCTGTTTAGGCAGACAGAGGTTTGATCTTTGGCCTGCAGTGCTGGCCCCACCCCTGGGGCTCCCTGAGACAGAGATTGAGACTGGTTGTGGTGGTGCATACCTGTAATCCCAGTGCTTGGGAAGCTGAAAAAAGGAGAATCACTACAAGTCCAATCTGTGTAGTGAGACCCTGTAGACCCAGTGCTAAATACAAATAAATAAATTTTAAAAAGTTCATTTTTTTCCAAAAGAAATCCAAGAGGATTTCAGAAAAGGGAAAGATATTCCTTGCTTCTGATAGGAAGAACCAACATTGTGAAAGTTGCTCTGTTTCCAGAATTGTTACATAGATTTAATACAATCCTGATCAACTCTGTTAGACTCCTATACTCCAACATAGTCCCTGGCACAGGCCAAGTGCTTGGCACATTTTTTTAGTGCAATCCAAGTGAGGTTACCTGTAGGAAGTCAAAATGGGAAACAATGTGGCGAGAAAAGGCACTTACTGATTTTGGGGGGGGGGGGTAGTCAGGAATTGAACTCCTCGCGCTTGCCAGGCCCCTTATTTTTTGTTTCCTGTTTCTCTACTGTGAACTTTTATCATGAATATGTATTACTAAGATGGTGACACGGTTAGTTTAATTGTTCATTAAAACAACAAATGTTAAATAGGCATATCCTCCTCAGCACTAAGAGGCTGAGGCAGGAGGATCAGAACCTTAGAGCCAACAGCCAGGTGAGGGGTACACACCTGGAATCCCAGCGCTTTGGAGGCTGATGCAAGAGGATTGCCCTGAGAAGGAACCCAGCCTGGACTACAAGCCAGCCTGGACATCATATTGAAACTCTCAAAAAACTAAGACAACAACCAAAAAGAAAAAGTTGGAGCCGGCCTCCACAATGTAGGGAGACCTCATCTTAGAATAAAAAATAGAAAATGGAAAAAAAAAAAATCCTGATCAGAATACCATCAATATGCCTCATAGATCTAGAGAAAACATTCCTAAATTCATTTTTAAAAAAAATTTGTGTGTGTGTGTGTGTGTGGCCAGCTCAGCCCACCAGGGGGCGGGGCTGGCTGGCATGTGGTGCTGGGGGATTGAACCGCGGTCCATGTGCTTTGCTAAGCTTGTTCTAAGTAGGTGCCTTAGACCACCGAGCCATCTCACCAGCCCCCCCTAAATTCATTTGAAACCAAGAAAGAGTAAGAATCACAAAGGCAATCCTAGCCAACAAAAGCAAGGCAGGAGGCATCACAATCCCTGATTGAAATTATACTACAAAGCTGCTGTGATAATATCAGCATGGTACTGGCAAGAAAACATCTGAGGATCAGTAGAATAGATTAGAAGATGCAGACACAATTACAGACATACTCAGCCACCTTATTTTTGACAGAGGGGCCAAACTCATTCACTGGAAGAAAGATAACCTTTATAACAAATGGTGCTGGAAAAACTGGCTTCTCACATGCTGAAAACAAGCTAGGTTCGTGTCTATTGCCATGCATTAAACTAAAGTCAAAATGGATTAAAGATCTAAACATTAAAGCAGAAACACTAAATCTACTGCAAGAGAAAGTGGGTAGATTTCTTGAAGACCTAGGGGTAGGCAGAGAGTTCACGAACAAAACACAACTGTGTGGGAAACACTTCAAAGAATCAACAACTGGGATTTCTTACTGAAGTTTTTGCACATCAAAAGAAGTCACCAACAGAATGAAAAGAAAACCCACAAATTGGAAAAAAATCTTAACCTGCAGTCCATTCAGACAAAAGACTACTGTCTAGACTATATAAAGAATAGAAAAAATCAGGCCTCCACTTTTTCTTTTGAAATATTTACAGAAATTTGTTTCTGTTGATTATTATGATATGGAGGAAATATAACTCCCAATCTGCTAAGAATCAGGTATACCAAATTCATACCCCCCAAAACAAAGAATGTTCTAAGGAACAGGGGAGGTTAAGAGTATGAAAGATTTGTTGAGAGCTTCTGAGAGACGGGAGGGAACCTGAAAATGGGCTGTCACTATGCTCACTTCTCTTAAGAAAATATGGAGCCAAATCACTAGGTGGATACAACATGGATCAAGCTGTAATCACCCAGTAAGATTGCAGGTATAACTGTTTGGCTAATATTGATGCATTAAGGAAGTGGATTGTGTAGCAAGGGAACTGGAAAGAGAAAAGGCATTTTTGAGAAGGGTGGGTTCCAATGCTCTGGTCCCCCACTAGGTGACTGATGTCTACCTGGACTTCCTGAACAAGGTGATAATAATTTATAGTATAATTCTAAGTTGCTGCATATCCTTCGGGGAGTTCTATAGGCCTGGTTTTAGCATCTTCATCTTTTTTTTAAAAAAAAATTTATGTGTTTGGTACAGGGTCTTACTACACAGGACAGACTCATAGCAGTCCTCCTGTTTCAGCCTCCCCAGTGCTGGGCATGTGGTACCAGGGATTGAACCTGGGTCCTTGTGCTTACCAGCTGGGCACTTAGACTGCTAAGCTATCTCCACAGCCCAGCATCTTCATCTTGGGGCCTTCTACAGATTCCTCTGCAGCCACACTTCTGATGTCTGTACTTTTCTTTTGATTCCCATGAGAGTCTAGTGTGTCTCTGTGTATGAATTTCTAACTTAGCTGCCTATCATTAAGCACACCATTCTGTTACATTAGTAGTTGAGCACATTTCAAAGGTCTCAGAGAAGCATGGATTCACAAAGAATAATCTGGATAAATTTAAGGTTTTGAATTTGGAGATGAAACTGTATTGAACTTTTTCTAGTGCTTTGCATCCTCAAAGGGATGACAGTTGTATGTATTAGTTATAAATTTATAGCATAACTTTTTTTTATGTATGTGGTATAGGGTCTCACACGTAGCTTGGACTTCTGTTTTCAGCCTCCCCAGTATTGAGATTATAGGTGCATGCCACCATGTCCGGTCTAGGTGACCAGTGCCCCGGGGGCAGGGCCAGTGTGGCCTGTGTTGCCAGGGAGCAAATCCTGGTCCCTGCGCTTGCCTAAGTAGATACTTAGCCCACTGAGCTATCACTGGCCCTATAGCTTAACATTCTGAGGAAAAATAATTTAAGGAGGTGTAGACAAGCATGAATTTCTGGATACATCTTTTATTATTTTGAAAGGCTTACCTGAATGTCTTTTGTTTTCTTTTTCTTTTTTTGGCTGAACCAGGGATTGAATTCAGGTTCTTGCACTTACCAGGGAAGCACTTATCCTACTGAGCTATCTTCCCAGCCCATTTTGTTTTCAATCTATGATTCTCTTATAGTTAGTCAACTGTTTTTAGACAAGACTCAGTCTTTATGTTTGTATTTATTTTTAAATTTTCCTTTATTGTAGTATTCTTAGTCCTTAGCTGTCTGTTAAAAACTGTCACATAGTGACATTAAGCCATTGAAGATTTTGTTACTTTTTCTGGAACTGTTTTCTACAATAATTATGAACCAATGTTTTCTATTGTAAATTGCTAACTTTTCTCACTGAAAGAGAAGACAGAAAGTAGAGGTAATGTCCACAATTCTAGCTACTTATAGTAAAATGTAGGCATAATGCATGTTTTTGCCAAAAAAATCTTAGAACTCCTTTAGAAAATTAATTACAGTTATTTTGCTTGGAGAGTCAGCCAAGATACGCTTCTTTTCATGGTTTTGTTACTGACACTGGTGAGTGTGCCTTGATGTCAGCAGCGGATCTTGAGAAGAAGGGCTCACTGGTCTGTGCTGACTGGTGGCTGTTTTGCTTCCAGGCAGGTAAAACTGGGTTTGTTGGGGGTTGTGGATTTGTACTTGGCATGTATTAGGAAGGGTGCTGGATAGATGATCTTTTGTTTGTGTTATTGGTTAGACAGAATTTTTTTTTTTTTTTTTTTTTTT
>NW_004524583.1:29526309-29536711 GCF_000260255.1 Octodon degus
GCGCGGCCAGCTCAGCCCACCAGGGGGCGGGGCTGGCTGGCATGTGGTGCTGGGGGATTGAACCGCGGTCCCTGTGCTTTAGCTAAGCTTGTTCTAAGTAGGTGCCTTAGACCACTGAGCCATCTCACCAGCCCCTTTTTCACTATTTTTTTGTCAAGGGTAAACTTAGAAATTAAGACAACTAAATGGTGTTGCAAATGGCTCAGTCTCCCAGTTTGTTTCTCAGCATTTCATTAACTCCGGAGAGAAGTCAAAAACAACAACAGCTTTCCATACTGCCCAGGCGGGGCCCATAGGGCGTTGTTCTTGATTCCCATCGCAACTTAAAGGGAAACTTCACAATGTCCGGAGCCCTTGATGTCCTGCAAATGAGGGAGGAGGATGTCCTCAGGTTCCTTGCTGCAGGAACCCACTTCAGTGGCTCCAACCTGGGTTTCCAGATGGAGCAGTATATCTATAAAAGGAGAAGTGATGGAATCTACATCATAAATCTATTTATTTTTTTGGCAGAACCGGGGATTGAACTCAGGCCTTTGCGCTTGCCAGGCAAGCGCTTATTCCACTAAGCCATCTCCCTGGCCCAACATCATAAATCTAAAGCGAACTTGGAACAGGCTCCTCCTGGCAGCTCGAGCCGTAGTGGCCATTGAAAACCCTGCTGACGTCAGCGTCATATCCTCTAGGAACACCGGCCAGCAGGCTGTGCTGAGGTTTGCTGCTGCCACTGGAGCTACTCCTATTGTTGGCTGCTTCACTCCTGGAACGTTCACTAACCAGATCCAGGCAGCCTTCCGAGAGCCACGTCTTCTGGTGGTTACTGACCCCAGGGCTGACCACCAGCCCCTAACGGAGGCATCTTACGTCAATCTGCCAACCATTGCTTTGTGCAACACAGATTCTCCTCTGCGCTATGGGGACATTGCCATCCCGTGCAACAATAAGGGAGCTCACTCTGTGGGTCTGATGTGGTGGATGCTGGCCTGGGAAATGCTGCACATGCGTGGCACTATCTCCCGTGAACACCATGGGACGTCATGCCTGATCTCTGCTTCTATTGGGATCCTGAAGAGATTGAAAAGCAAGAGCAGGCTGCTGCTGAAAAGACTGTGACCAAGGAGGAATTTCAGGGTGAATGGACTGCACCAGTTCCAGAGTTCACTGCTGTTCAGCCTGAAGGTCTGCTCAGCAGACTGGTCCAAGGGCATGCAGGTGCCCTCTGTGCCCATTCAGTAGTTTCCTACTGAAGACTGGAGTGCTCAGCCAGCCACAGAAGGTTGGTCTGCAGCCCCCACCATGCAGGCCACTGAGTGGGTAGGAATCGCCACCAAGTGGCCTTGAGCTGTTCTGCCGATGCTTCAGCAAAATGGGAATGAGGCTGATGAAAAATAGAACAATTTCTAAGAAAAAAAAAACAACAGAAATTCCATCATCCAACTTTCTTCTTTAAAAAATTGTAGTGAAAAACATAGTTTATCACTTAACCATTTTTACCTTAAAAATATGAAGTTTTACTTTATTTTTGTGGTTTTCTTATTAATTAATTAATTTATTTATTTATTTTTGCGGAACTGGGGATTGAACTCAGGCCCTTGCGCTTGCCAGTGAGGCACTTATTCCACTGAGCCATCTTCCCAGCCCCTGTAATACATTGTAAATTTTGAGTTGGCATCTAAAAATTACTAAAGAAATGTGGCAGGGCTGGTGGGATGGCTCAGTGGTCTAAAGCACCTACCTAGAATAAGCTTAGCAAAGCACAGAGACCGCGGTTCAATCCCCCAGCACCACATGCCAGCCTGCCCCGCCCCCTGGTGGGCTGAGCTGGCTACACACACACACACACACACACACACACACACACACACACAAATAAAAAAAAAAAAGAAAGAAATGTGGCAGTATTGCCTGGAGTTTGCAGGATCTCTTATACAATATGTTGTCCACTGTTTCACACCCTTCAAGCAGTGTGGGTTATAGACAGCGTAGGGGCTTTAAGCAGTAGGGTTTTGGTCGCGCACACACAGTCCTCTGCTGATGGTGGTGGTCTGTGCGCCCAGTACTGCACGTGTAACAGTATTTAAGAAATGAGTTTGCTCGCGTTGCTCCTACCAACCTCCACCTTGGAGGGCTAAGTAAGTGTGCACAAGGCCTTCTTATTTGTAGTTTCACTTTCTGCAGTTTCTGTTAACTGCATTCATCCTTCTAGGAATAAGTGTCAAATAGAGCACAGTTTTGGGTAGATGCTTTCTTGCCCAGTGTGAATAATCTCCTGTCTGACGTGTGCGTGGTGTGTGTGTTGCCCACCTGGTTATCAGCTGCTGTGGCAGTACTCCTGTACTTGCATTCAAGTAACCTTGGTGGTGCTGGCAATTCAGATACACTTTTTTTTTTTTTTTGGTGGAACCGGGGATTGAATTTAGGTCCTTGTGCTTGCTAGGGAAGCACTTATTCTACTGAGCCCTCTGTAAATGAAAAAGTGAAGTTCTTGGCTTAAGAACTTCTTATGCTGAGATTGCTGAAACCTGCAAGTTATTAATACCGTACAGTGTCTAAAGTATCCATTAATTTTTATCCTGCCTGTGTGTAGAAAACAACACACTGGATTTGGTCTTCTTTGCGATTTTAGGGATCTACTGAAGACTTTGAAATGTATCTTCTCCATGGATAAAGAAAGACTACTATACTATTTGGTGGTGTTAAATGTTTGTATTATCTTGCAAAATTTCATCTTGCAAAATTGAAAGCGTTTCCATTAAACGACATTCTTTTTTCCTTCAGTGCCCACTGTCCCCAGACACTGACAGCTACTGTTCTGCTTTCTGTGTCAATTTGACTACTTTAGATACCTCATACCTCAAAGAATATTGTGTTTTTGTGACTAGCTTATTTCATTTATCATAATGTCCTTAAGGATCACCTAGATTGTTGGCTATGACAGAATTTCCTTTCTTTTCAACTCTTGATAGCATTCTGTTGTACGATGATGTAGTTTGTTCATTCACTGATGGACGTTTAGGTTGCTTATGCCAATTGTCAGTAATGCTGTTAAGTACATGGGTGTGCACTTAGCACTTTCAGGTCATGCTTTCACTTTGTGGGGATTATAGGCAGTAGTGGGAATGCTAGAGCAGGTGATACAGTGATTCTATTTTTAACTTACTGAAGAGCTGCCATACTATATTTATAGAGGTCACACTAGAAATGCACAGGGATTCCCCCAGTTCTACATCTCTGCCAACACTTTAATAGTAGCTGTTTGGTTGGGTGAAATGTGGTTGTGATTTGTGCTTTTAATTTGCATTTCTATCCATCCAGTAAGAGCAACAGTCTTACTAAAAGCATTTATTTCATTTCTCAGGAAGCTTTTTGGCATTATATTTGAGCTGAATGTCTGGAGCTATCTGATAGCTGTTAGAGCTGCAGCCTCTAACCTAAGACATAGACTTGAGAGTTAAGATTCTTTCCATATCTTTAAGGAAGAAGATAAGAAACTGCTTTGGTGTGGAACTTGATCTGTTGCTAAACAACCTATTCTTGAGATGCATTTAGAGGTCATAAATGTTACTACACCCTTCTCTGATCACCTTTTAATTCCTACCACAATTTTAGCTTTTTTCCTAATGATCATATTTTTGCTTTTTTTTTCTTTTTTCTTTTTGAGAAATCAGGGATTGAACTCAGGCCCTTGCACTTGCCAGGGAAGCGCTTATTCTACTGAGCCATCTCCCCGGCCCCGCTTCACTGCCATGTTATATTCATTGAGAGCTTACAATATTCTGGCTGGGGTGCTCACCTCTTTCTGTTAAAGCCTCCTAGTTTGCTGAATATTTTTTTCTCAATTTTATGCTTATAAAAGGAATTGTTGGGGGCATGAGGTATGTATCTTATCAATATGTAGTCTAGACTTCTGGTTCTCTGTAATTTTAATTTTTTTTGTCCATTCAGATGAATGTTGAGGGTTTTATTGTTCAGAGATTTTTTTCCAGTATTGGTAAAGTTTTTTGTGTTTTTATTTATTTATTATTGGAACCGGGGATTGAACTCAGGCTTTTGTGCTTGCCAGAGAAGTGCTTATTCCACTGAGCCATCTCTTCAGCCCCTTGTGTTTTTCTTGACCATCAATATTTCCTTTTCTTTGTAGGATATTCTTTTGTGCTTTTTATTGGTTTACCTCTTTATTCCTTTTGAGGGAGTTTTTATATATTTTACAAACACGTATATATAAAGGTGCATATAATAATAATAATACATGTTTTAATACATCTCATTTGTGACCTGCCTTTTCACTTAATTTGTGGTATTTCTCAATACAGAAGTTAATTTTAATTCATTAGTCCTTTTAGAGTATGACCAAGAGTCGTGCTTAAGAATTTGTTCATTTCCTAAGTTCATAAAGACATTCTTTTATATTTCTTCAAAAATTGTATTGAAGTTTTACTATTGAAATTAAAGGGCTGGTGAGATGGCTTAGTGGTCTGAAGTACCTACTTGGAACAAGCTTAGCAAAGCACAGGGACCGCGGTTCAATCCCCCAGCACCACACGCCAGCCAGCCCGCCCCCTGGTGGGCTGAGCTGGCCACACACACACACACACACACACACACACACACACACAAAGAAATAAAGAAATTAAAGCCTTTAATATATCTGCCAGTATAAGAAATTAAAATGTGATTACTGTGCACTTAAAATACACATAGCTTACATGTTTCCTGAATGCCTACTAGGTCTGTGGTGCTGGGAGTTTAGTAAACATTGTCTTAAATAATGAGGGAGCTGCAATACTGGAAACAAAGCCGATAAACCCGTACAGGCAGAGAGGACTTGCTGCATTACAGATGGATATTTGAAGAGATACGTTTAAAAAATTTGATTTTCAGAACCTTGGTTTCAATTTTAAGTGATGTGCCTGCTAATCTGTTAACCTTTAACAGTGTTAATCTGTTAATAGTGGTTACAGATCACTGACTTCTGACTGACTGATTTGAGTATCTGAGTATCATCACACAGTAAGTGAATCTCAAAAATCAAGAAGCTAATTAATTACAGCATAATAGAGTATAAAAGTACTGAGCTTTTCTGCTTTAACTTTATACTTTTCAAGTTTTATAATCTGATACGTCGGCTGTAGAAGGAGAGCCGCTCAAGCCTGTGCCGTGATGCTGCAGGCCTCTCTCCGTGCGGCTAGCACTGTGACCTTTCTGGTTATATGACAGGGCCTTGTTTGCCCCTCAGTGTTTACACCCCTGCTGTGCCGCCTTCCGCCTCTACTGTCCCCTCGTGCTGGTATGCTAGGAAGACAGGAGAGCCAGCCTTTTTGGCTAAGGAAGTTAGATTGGTGGATGGGCTTTTATGTCGCGCTGAAACATCAGTTTGCATTACACGGACTGTTAAGAGTTCTTTGTTGTCTTAGCATTACTTTGAAGATAGTATTCATGATAAAATAATATAATTGAAGATGAAAATAGATCTTTCGGAAATACTTGTATTTAATAGGTGATTGCTGTGGAACATAACTTAAATCAATAGCTGTCTGCCAGAAAACTTCAAAATACCAGCGTGCCTTGCCAGGACGGCTCCCAGGGCCTGCTGAGACAGTGACTGAGACTGGGTGTGGTGGCACACACCTGTAATCCCAGCACTTGGGAGGCTGAAAACAAGAGGATCACTATGATTGGACTACATAGTGAGACCCTGTAGTCTCTGTACTAAATACATAAAAAGGGCCAGGGAGGTGGCTCAATAGAATAAGCACTTCCCTGGCAAGCGCAAGGGCCTGAGTTCAATCCCCGGTTCCACAAAAAAACCCCAAAATAAATAAATACGTTAAAAACCCCACTAAACTGCAAAATAGAGGTTTTAACTTAAAGTAAGTGGTTAAATGAGACATAAAAATGTTTTATAGAGCAACAGTTTTGACAATAAAATAGATAATGTATTAACTGTTGTTAATCAGCTATTGGTTTGAAAATCTATAACATACGTGTTATTGTATGTTGCCCTGTTTCTTAGTTTCTGATTTTTGTTCTTGCTTTGTTTTTACTTTTCAAAATAAAAATAAAATTAAAATATATTTTATACATAAACAAGCAATTGGTTTATAAACTATCTTGTATGTTTCATTTTAGAGAACAGGCTTTCCCTTGAATTGCTGCTTGATACTAATTAGTTGTGAATATCTCTGAAAAACTTTTTAAAATGTGTTTAGCACAGGGTCTGCAGGGACGCACTACATAGATTGGACTCGTTTCAGCCTCCCAAGCCTGGGTGCTAGCACGCCCAGTCTCCATCCGGGGCGGGGCCGGCAGGGCATGCTGGGCATCGGACTCCGGCTGCTGCTGTGCTCTGCCTAAGCAGGTGCTTTAGTCCGCTGAGGTATCTGGCCGGTCCTCTCTGAAAAATCTTTGAAAATGTATTTATATAAATCAAATAGTTAATCTCATTTGTTTTTCCATTTTGGTATATAAACTATAAAGCTGAAAAATAAGTGAGCTCTAGTTTCTAGGTTTTTTTATTTTGATGTTAGATTTTAGGGAATCTTTGAAGCCCTGTTAAAGGCAGGCTATGCAGTTTTTGTATTAGCGAATCAGCTACAAGGAAGGGCAGTGTTTTGTTATGATCTAATGCTAATATTGTCCCCTCCCCTGAAATCAGCTGAGAACCCAAGTAATAATGCAAGCGGAGTGGAGAACAGGTTTCAGCAGAATCACGCAACAGTGTGCCTGTGTATTTTTTTACCCACTGTGGGAAGAAGGAAACTGTTAAGCACACCTCCTGTTGCCTGGAAACCTTGGTCGGGGTAGCCATGCACAGGGCTTACAGGTCTGAACCATATCTCGTAAAATAATTGGGCAACTAAGTATTATTCCTCTGATAATGGTTTCCATTATGTAATGTTCACTTGCATTTTCATTTTGAAAAAATATTTTTAATCTCAATGTTCAGTATTTTTGAAAAGGAAATTTTATTTAAAAAAAAAGGAAAAGGAAATTTTATAGTTTATCTGTAAAATCTTCACACTTCAAGTGGGGAGCATCATTCTCAGGAATATAATAGGGAGAGGTAGTTTGTTTAGATCTGCTTTAAGCATTCATAATCTATTTTTTAGTAGAGGCAAATACTATAGAACGGTCAGTGTTAAGTATCTTTTCCCATTTATGAGTCATTAACATTTTTATTCAGTTTAACATTGATTCATATTTGTGGTTTTTCTCTTTCTGTCCACTTAATTGATATAATCAATCATTTTTACTATGAACTATGATGAATTAGGGTGGAATGCTGACTTTGTGTTTGAAAATGAAATTGGTAATGTAGTATACAGCATGTGGGTGAAGCAGGCATGTGATCTCCTTTAGTATCTTATTAAGGTGGAAGTCAGCATCACACAGATTTTTTGTGAATTCTCCAAGTGGTGTATATGTTTGTATGTAGTATCGGACTCTGCACGCATGTGCACATGCATCAGCTGTGTGCATGCGTGTTTGGGGTGGCCATTTTGCTCAGGATTATTCAAGATACTTTTATTTTTCGTAGCGAATGTTAGATTTTTTTCGGGGGGGTACTGGGGATCAAACTCAGGATCTTACGCTTGCTAGGCAGGCACTTAAGCCACTGAACTATCTCCCCAGCCCTTAGATTCTTTGAACTATAAATTAAACTACTACTTTAAAATTCATCTCTTCACAAACCTATTTTAATAGTCATTGTAAAGATTTTTATTTTTTGTAGTTTAAAATCCCTTTAGATTACATTTATATATTGAACATTCATTTTAAGAGCTTGAATGATCAGATAGATACCTCTTCCCATATTCTTCTAGATTTGGTATTGATGG
Organism: Octodon degus; assembly: GCF_000260255.1. Lineage (NCBI taxonomy): Eukaryota > Metazoa > Chordata > Mammalia > Rodentia > Octodontidae > Octodon > Octodon degus. The sequence continues at coordinate 29,534,145 of NW_004524583.1, forward strand.
ATTTTATAAAATTCAGAATCTATTTTTCAACTTAAAATCATAAGCCTAAAACAGCAGTTTTGTAACATTTGAAATTGAAATCCAGAGTTTAATTTTTAGACATATATTAATATATAAGGTTTCTCAACCCAGTTATTTAAAAAATTAATCTGTGCCCATAGTCAATACGAAAGTATTAATCTGTGGTCTTGAATTTACTTTTTTCCCTCCTAATTCCAGACTTCTCAAATAATTCTTTAAACCTTTTATCATGTCAGTATTCTAAACCCAGCTGGATTGTCAGGTGGTTTTCAGTTTTGCCATTTCAAACAATTTGATTTTCCTTTTCTGAACCACTTTGGGGTCATATTTTCAGATGGTTGATGTTGAATCTTAGAAAACCGTGTGGGTCCTGGAGCCCACGGCCTTCCAGGGTGACTTTTCTCCTGAAAGAAGGACTCAGTTAAGCTTAGTTCGTAGGCTGTGCCTCCAGGGCCCCCCGCGCACCTGCCACCTGCTACTCAACACCCACAGTACCGAGTCCTCCGGTGTAACCAGGCTACCGTCTCCACATCCAGGATACTTGACTGACTTATTTTGCTTAATCTGTTTAGTACCTGATTCTTTTCTGAATTCTTTTATTCTTTTTATTAGCAGCCAATGATTTTTGAGTATTTCAAGCCTGTAAATGTTCTAAAATAAATTCTGCTTGAGTTTTGCTTTTCTTCTAAGTCCTGGTTTTATGGTCTTAGTTATTAAGGTTATTGTCATAACAGATTTAATATCTAGTTCTCTGAAACACAACGCTTGTATCTTAAAAAGTGTTACACAGAGTACATAAATAGGGATTATGTTGGATCACAAGCCTGACTTACTCACATATAGAGTGATACTAGTACCTTAGCTAGCTCTCCAGCTCATAAGCTTTTTGCTGTGGACTGTGTCTCATTATTGTCTAAAAGAAGCACAGTATGAGCCACATAGGCAATATTTTTGGTGGAACCAGGGATTGAACTCAGACCCTTGCGCTTGCAGGGATGCGCTTATTCCACCAAGCCATCTCCCAGCCCCTACACATAGGCAATTTTAAATTTTCTAGTAGCCTTAGTAAAAAGAAATAGGGGAACTTAATAGCAATACTTTATTTAAACAAGTACACTCTAGATGCTATTTCAGCGCGTAGTCAATGTTAGAGCTGAGGTCTCCCATACTTTTTCATATGGAGTCTTTGAGGGCTGTCATTCTTTCGTCCTCACTGCGCATCTTGATTCAAACCAGACCACGTCTCCAGTACTCACTGCCGCAGCAGCCGGTGGCTTCTGCATCAGGCAGCACAGCCTCACGCCTGCAGCCTGATAGGAGTGACAGAATTGCTCTGTGTGCAGAGGTTTATGGTTTTAGATACAGATTTTTCACGAATAAAATATAAAATATTCTAAAATGCATGTCATTGTTTTCTCTTCAAGGCCCTCCCTTCTTCCATGATTATAGTAGCAGTTTATTGTCCTGTGGTAGCTGCTGTTTTCATTGTCCTGAAGATGGTCAACTATCGACTACACAGAGCACTGGATGCCGGAGAAGTCATAGATAGGAGTGCCAATGAATTTATAGATCAGCGAGCCAAAGCTGAACAAGGCAACTGTTCAACCAGAAGAAAAGACAGCAATGGACCAAGGTGAGGAAACCCCTGGCCTTCCCTTTGTAACCATACGGATGTGTGCACAAAGGCATTATTGTGCTATGCTTGTTGTCTTTGTTGTTTTGAGACAGCGTTAAATCTTAGCATCACAGGCACAGTGACAAGTGCAGGTTGTAATGCCAGAGCAGAGCAGAGCTAGCCGTCATCCTTTGGGGAGAAGGTGATATCCTTGGCCTCATTGTTAAACAAGTTTGCACAGTGTGCTACTGAGTGGTTACATAAAAAACCAAAACCTAGACTAAAGACGTAAACATAGCCAAAAGCAGTCATTAAATATGGTTAATCAGCATTTAAAAATGTATATATACGTATATAAATAGAATATATGTATATCTTCAGTAAATGGTGTTTTTTTTTTTTTGTTTTTGTTTTTCGCATGGTCTGCGTTTTTCATTTAATCTGTTGTAAATATCTTTCAATTTTATATTCTTGCCTTAGAAATGCAGCTTTCCTCAGTCTTCACAAGGCTGACTTGTGAGGACTCGATCTGGTAGATGGCGCCTCCTCCCGGAGGCTTTCCAGCCCGAGTGTCCTCCACATTGCCCACAGTTACGTTGTGAAGGGTCTGTGGGCTCCACCAGCTTTGCTTTTGACAGAGAGTTGTATTTTGTTTAGAGGCAAACATTTCTTATGGTTTTACACAAATAATAGATACTGCTACTGAAACTTGCTTTTTTTTTCTTCTACTTTTTGTGGTACTGGGTATATTGAATCCAGAGTCTTCACACTGAGCTACATCCCTAGCCCTATTAAATTTTTATTTTATTTTTAAAGTTTTGAGAGAGCATCTCACAGTGTTGCTAAATTACGTAGGTTGGACTCAGACTTGGCCCCTTTCTGCCTTATCCTCCTAGAATGTTGGGATTGTGAGCACTTAATGTAATTCTTT
>NW_004524583.1:29537109-29550195 GCF_000260255.1 Octodon degus
ATTATTGAGGAATAACAATGAGACAGTTTCAAAACCGATTAGTAGGACAGTTTCAATGCTTAATACATTACATATTGTTGTCTTAGTGGTTATTCGTTGTACAAGATGCAGACGATATCTTGTCCACAAACACTGTTAGAACAAATCTTTCTATGTATTGAATTAACAGAATGTAGCTCTATATCTATCCTATTTTGAATATACAGATACAAAATGGTCCTTCATTTGTATCCCTTTTTTTTGTTTAGTTTTGTCAGAGAAGGGTATTCCATTGTCATTTGAGTGTTATAGGTATGTGAATTCAGCAAAATATTCCAATATAGTCCAGTAGTCCATTATAGTAGTGGGCTTTCCGTAAGACTGGCAATGTCAGAAGTTGTTGACTTGAGCCCTTTACAGCTCAGCATATTAATATGATTTTACTTTTTATACCTTGTTTTTATACTTGCCTGCTGGATGGTAAGACCAAGATAAAGCAAGACCTATGTAACAAGAAATGTAACTTTTGTGTCTGATAAGGTCAGTCAAATCCCCTCAGGATTTATGCTGAAACCCTGTACCGCAGCAGTTTGTAGATCCTTTGTCAGTGTCAGCCATGTGGATGAGTCATGGCCATTGCTTGACCAGTTTGCTCTCTGTGAAATCCTGAGAGCATGTTTTCTCTCCATGTGACTCTCCTTAGGTACACTCTACATCATCGATCACTTTCCTCTTTGGCCCCGTAATCTCCTTGATCAGAAAATTTGGGACACCACTGAGTTACAGGATGTTACAGTATAGGTTCTTTTATGTCCTGAGTCCTAGGGACATAAAGGAACTATGAAGGGCTAGGGCCAAATGTTGACTGTCCTTGCAGCCCTTCTTTTTCTCTTAATTTTTGGTTTGCAAACTTAGGTTGTTAACCGTCCAGAAGAGAAGCTTATTGTTATTACTCTACAACCTTGGCAGTTGAGCTTAATCTCACTATCTGTGTGAATATCAAACATTTTAGGCATAACTTGGAACAGTTATTTTCCATCAAGTACGGATATGTTAACCTTTAAGTCCCTACAGAATATGAAGAAAAAAATTTTAAAAAACCCAATATTTAAAAAAATAGGAATAAACAATTATATATTTTTTGCACAGAAGTTTAGATATCTAACCATACATAGCATTGCAGCAGGACAGTCCTGTGACATTTTTTTTTCTTGTCTCTTGTTTTCATTTATTACCCTTTTTTTTTTAACATTTACTGTAATTCTTAAAAGAAGCTCTGATGTGAACAGTTGACACACGAAGTTGCTGTGGTATTCTGAACAATTCTGTGAGGTACAGCTGCTGAAATCCTGCTTTGCAGCTGTGGCAGCCCAGGTGAGAGGCCGCATAGCCCGGGCGCGGCTGTGTGCTCTTGGCGCCGGGGCTGCGTTTCCACTGCGCAGCGCACGAGTTCGTTTAGGTGTTGAGGCGTACTAGCGTGTGTCGAGCTGGTGTGCCTCCATGAAGACAGATAATATTTCTCTGCATTTTCCAGGGCATTGAAAGTCTTTATCATTTTTCAGTTGCATTTTTTTCTTACCTGTTATGAGTACTCTGTTATTTGTGGAACACATACTTTACTCATAATAGTTGCATTGAGTGTATTAATCATTACCTAAGCTTATCTTAATTATCAGTTTGCATTTACGAGCTTCTTGAAGTCAGGGACCTTGCTTTTCTTGTAATCTGTTACATTGCCAGGTCTTCAATCACTTTCTGGCACTGGTAGTGACTCAGCAAACAGTTGAAGCAGGGAAAACAATTTTTCTGTGATAACTATTTTTAATTATGCGTAGTATTCCACTGACTGTATCGTAGTTTTAGTTATCTCACTTTTGGTCATTTCAGTTATTTTGATATCCAAATTTCAGTGTTAGATCAGTGTGATTAAACTTCAAATGATTAAATGTTCTACCATAACTTACCAAGAGCATAATTATTGAAATAGCTACTTAAGCATCTCTAAGTTTTCTGATATATATGTTGTCAGCTTTCAAAGAACTTGCCATCTGCTTCAGCAGCTGTCCAGGGGCCCTTTTTTTGTTCCTTGGACAAAACGGAGAAGTGTTTTGACAAAGCTGTGATAGCTATCTCGTTATTTAATACTTCTGCTTTTGGATTGCTAGCGAAATGGAGGTTTTTTGGTGTGTTATTGCCATCTAGTTACATGGTGACATTTTTCTATTAGCTTTTTTGCTATCGATTTGGAGAAGATTCATATTTATGAAGAGTATTAACTTTTATCTTCTGTGTTAGATACATCAACTCAGTTTATGGCATTTTGTTTATATGTGCCACAGTACGCTTTATATGGTCTGTTTTATATTTGTTATTTCTGCCCTTGATATCATTTGTAAGATTTTCTCTTCCACCATTTGTATTCATTTGTATTCATTATTTTTATCATTTTATTTTTTACTTTTAAGTTATAGTCCTTTTGAAAGTATTCAAACTCAGTTTTGGTTTGCCCCATTCGTTAAATAGTAAATAAATTGAACAGTGCACTCCTCCCCCATAAATTTTAAGTATCTGTAGCGTCCTTACATGAAGAGCGGTCCCTTAGTGTCTGCTACGCATTGGCTTCATCTGCCTGTGAACCACAACCCGTAGATGCTCAAGTTTTTTTCTGTATACAATAGCATGGTCTGTTTATATAATCTATACTAATCCTCGTGTATACTTTAAAATCATCTTTAGATTACTTAGGATACAGAACACAGTGTAAATGCTGTGTAGATGTTTGTGACCCTGTGATGTTTACTGACTAATGACCAGAAAGACCTGCATGTTTAGTACAGACATTTTTTTCCCCTTGAATTATTTTTGATCTGTGGTTGGTTTATGATGTAGATACAGAACACGTGGATTTGGAGAGTCATTTGTATTTATGTCAGTTTCTGAAATTTGCTTTCTGTACATTGATCTTGTCTTTCTTGTTTGTTTATACCATACTCCAGCCCCTCTTGCCCTTTTCTTATGGTACTGGTGTGATCAGACCCATAGGCAGTAGAATAATTATACTGACCTCCTTCGCCAGCCCATTTTTGTATTTTATTTTGAGACAGAGTTGCCCAGGTTGCCCTCAAAATTTGTGGTCCTTGTGCCTCAGCTTCGTAAGTAGCTGAGATTACAAGTGTGGGCCACAATGTTTGGCTATGGTCCTGTTTTTATAACAGTGGTTTTGTACTGTGCCCAACATCTACCAATATGAATCCTTCTCAATATTTTTCTTTTTTATTGTTATCTTATTCTCATGAATATTTTAATTTTTTGTGAGATACTTCCATGTGCTCATTCTTCAGAATAGCCCTTTTGAGTATCAATGTTAGTTTCTCTAAATTTGGAGAAATTCAGCCTTTAAAATAGGATGCCTGGGGCCAGGGAGATGGCTCAGTAGAATAAGTGTTTGCTTGACAAGTGTAAGGGCCTGAGTTCAATCCCCGGTTCCGCCAAAAAAAAAAAAAAGGATGCCTTACCCAAGAACTTACTTGAGGTTTCCATTTAGTTCCATTTATTAAATTAACTTTTATAAAGTATTACATTTTTAATATATGCTCTGAGTGTTTTTTTCTTCCATTTTAAGGTAGGAGAAGGTGAGCTACCAGGCTTTGGACTCTTCTGTCAAGCAGGCTGAGGCTTAGGCCATTCCTGATTGTATGGCTGGAGAAACTGCTCAGGCTTTTTTTTTTGCGGAACCGGGGATTGAACTCAGGTCTTTGCACTTGCCAGGGAAGCACTTTCTCCACTGAGCCATCTTCCCGGCCCCTGCTCAGGCTTTTTATGCCCTGGCTTTCTCATTAGAATGAGAAGGTCAAGGGGCCTGGGAGATGGCTCAGTAGAATAAGCGCTAAGGGCCTGAGTTCAACCCCTGGTTCTGTCCCCCCAAAAGAAAGAGAGAGAGAAGGTCAGTAATAGAGTTGCCTTAGCAAATAAGTATATGAAAAGTACTTAAAGCATTCCTGGCATTTGGTGTCCTCCCCATATTACTTCTTCTGGATGTCATAGGAGGTTTTTTTTTTAAAGTGTACTTAGTACAGGGTCTACAGGGTCTCACTATGTAGCTCAGGCTTGTAGTGATTCTCCTGTTTTCACCCTCCCAAGTGCTGGGATTACGGTGCACACCACTTATGTCCAGTCTCAGTCGCTGTCCCAGCGCGCCCCAGGGCGGGGCTAGCGTGACATGCCAGGGATCACAGCTCGGCCGCTGCGCTCTGCCTCCGCAGGCTCTTTAGTTCGCTGAGATATCTGGCCAGCCCAAACTCAAGTCTTTTTTTTTTTTTGTGGTGGCAGAGATCAAACTCAGGACCTTGTGCTTGCCAGGCAGGCACTTAAGCCACTGAACTTTTTTTTTACTTTAAAAAGAACTTGCTCTGAAAATGTATATTCCAAAAGTTATATTAAAAAATATATTTCTACTTTTCCCTTTTGGAGTGACTGTTTTTTCCTGTCAGTAGTTCTTTTGCTTTCTTTTATTGTAATACGAACTTTGTAAGTATCCCTAAATACATTATTTTATCTGATTCACAACATCCTAAAGAGAATTTCTATGTTTATTTCTCTGCAAGGGTCTTTTTGATAGTATGTTTTGTTTTACTGATTCAGTCATACTGGTGTTTATAGCTGTAGCTTATTCATGTTCACTATCCTATAGCTTGCCACTGCAGGAGTAGACTAAAATCTGTCCATTCTTTTGTTGATGCCTATTTGTATTACTTGCAATATTTTCTCCAAGAATGTTGTTTATATCTTCTAGCACACAAGTATATGTGCTTTATGTATGCTCCTTCATGGGGCATTTTCATGTTCAGTTTTTCAAATAATTTTGAATTGACAAAATTTTTACAAATTTATACTCACCAGTGATACCTTATTATTTGACATCCTCATTAACATTTGATGTTGACAGACTGAAACTGCCATTCCAGGAAGGATGTGATAGCACACCTGTAAGCCCAGCACCCTGGGAGGCTGAGGCAGGAGCATTACAGGTTTGAGCTTAGCCTGGGCAACTTACAGACTTATTGAGACTTTGTCTCAAAATAATACAAACAAAATTTGCTATTTCGGTGAGTGTAAGATAGGTTCTAGAGTGATAGGGCACCTTTCTGGTTTCTGAGCATCTTATTTTTTTTTTTTTCCAATTAGATTTTCTGTTCCTTTAGTACTAGTATTTGTCTTATCTCATTTTTATTTGAAGTAGTTGTTCTCTTAGTAAGAGAAGTTTTAAAAATAGATTTCATACTGTTCCCTTACTAATTTTATTTTATTTATTTTTTTGGTGGAACCGGGGATTGAACTCAGACCCTTGCGCTTGCTAGGGAAGCACTTATTCTACTGAGCCATCTCCCCGGCCCCTCCCTTACTAATTTTGTAAATTACAAACATCACCTGGTTTATGACTATTTTGTTTCAAGATTTTTTATAATTATACATTCATACATTTAATAAAAATTAGCATTTATAATAATTAGCTTTTTTCTGTGTTAGGAAATTATTTCCTACATAAAGGTAGCCTTCTATTATTATTATTATTATTATTTTTTTAAAGTTTTGTGTGTCTTTTCACATCTCAGTTCTATCTGAAATTATTTTAGTCTGCATTGTCAGGAATTAAGACTTTTTTCTTCATGGATAAGTAATTTACTTAGTACTTGTTAGGAGAATTGTCTTTTCTTAGAAACCTGCAGTATTCTGTCTGTCATCAGTTGTGTGTGTGTGTGTGTGTGTGTGTGTGTGTGTGTGTGTGTGCAGATGGTGGTGTGTCTGATGTCTGTTCTCTTTGGTTGGTCTAGCTGTCGGTGCTGCTGTCCTTGCTACCCTGTTCTAGTTTCTGTGGCCTCGTGGCACAGCCCTGACCGCTGCGGGGGACAGCTCCTCCCTTGCTGTGACTCCTTGCTCTTGGGTGTAACTTCATAGAGCCTGCCAGGGAAGGTCTGCAAGAACTTGGTGTTTTTATTTGAATTGCTCTGCGGAGTAGTTCACCTTTACAGTAATGAATCTCTCCATTTATTTTCTCCCTAAGAGGAGTTGTGTTATTCTATACCTTTTCTTTTATTTAACATTTTTAAATTATGTCTGGCACATGTGTATGCGCTTTTTTCTTCCTTAAATGGGGCAGTTCACCGTATATCCAGCAACATTGTTAAATAGTTCCATATCAATTTACTTTGTAGTTATCACGGGATCTTTTTTCTAGTTTTACACTTATTTATTGTTTTCATTGGCGATGGCTTCTGTCCAGCACATAGTTAAATTGAAGTAGCACCCTTGTATATCCTTACCTTTTCCCCCCTAATTTTAAAGATAAGCTCTATTTTTTTTGTCTTTTTTTCCCATAATTTTATTGATAAACAAATAGCAATGAGACAGTTTCAAATCAAATTGGTAGGACAGTGTCGATAATTAGATAAGCTCTATTAAGGTAAGATCTTTGCTTTAAGTATTTGTTTGGATTTTTGAGACAGGGTCTCGTGATCTAATTGAGGCCGGCCTTGAGCTCACTGTATCTCCGTGTTGCGGTGATCCTCCCAGTTGATCCTCCCTGTGTGCTAGGTTGCAGGTGTGTGATGCTCCTCCGCCTGGCTATGTTTTTGTTTTGGGTATCTCCTTTTCCTCACTCTCACACTTGTGACTCTTGCACTGTGTTCTGAGGAAAAGAAAAGAAGAGAAAAGAAAAGAAAAATGTTGTCTATTTTATACAGAGCACCTGGTTGGTGCGTCAGCGCTGTCTGCAGGCCGCATGAATGAGTGAATACAGCAGAACTCTGGAGCCTTCTGGTTTTCATTGCCTCTCTCATGTGGCACAGCCATTGAAAAGTGCTTGAGGGGCCGGGGAGATGGCTCAGTGGAATAAGTGCTTTCCTGGGAAGCGCAAGGGCTTGAGTTCAATCCCCGGTTTCACCAAAAAGGAAAAGTGCTTAAATCTTTGCTTTGGAGAAAGAGTCAAAGTCTTTAATGTTTGTAATCCATTTTTAACATTTCAGGAGACATAACATGTTGAATTTAATGATTTAAAAACATTTTGGAGACCATATTTTGTTTCTCATGGCAGTAGCATAATATAAGCTAAAGCTCCATTTAAACCATATAAAGTTGAATTTTAGGCTGTTTCATGAAGGTTTATTAGATTTGTTTTATATATTCATATTTTTATAAGCATCATTATAACTTAGATCAGGTATGTGAACTTCATACTACAATGGTGCTGTGATGTCTCTGGTTAAAGCCAGAGCCTAATCAGTTAATATAATTCTAATAACAGTAACAATTAGTTTTGTGAGTCTCTTCTGCAATTCAGAATAGACCCCTTCTTTTCTGCCTTTCCCTGTACCTGGTTTTTGTTTTTTTTTTAACAGATGGGGAAATTAAGGCATAAAGGTAGAGATTCCCTGAATTTGGTGTATTGCTTACTGCAGTAGAGCACTTTGCCTCTGTGAGAATTGTAAGCCACTGTGCTTTCCAGGTATGTGCTGAAATCTCCATTGCTAAAACCCTGCGAGTCTTGCTAATAAAAGCTGTTACACAGCCACTTACATGCTCAGCTATATTTAGTACGTGTATAGCTTGCCTGAAGGTTCTGCTTGTGGATGTGTAGAGAAGGGTGGAGTATAGAAATTTTGCTACATGATTTTTGTAAGAAAAGAGCCATCCATTTTGTTCTTTTTGTTTTGGTTCTTCCTTTTTTCCCAACTCAGTGGTGAACGTTGACTAATATTAGTTCTAGATCAAGGGTTCTCCCTGAGAATGATTCGACCTCATAAGACATTTGGCAGTATGTGAAGACATGTTTTAATTGTCACAGCTGAGGGATGCTGCTGACATCTAGGGTAAGGGCCAGGGATGCTGCTAGCCATCCTACAATACACTGCTCGGTCTTCTGTAATCGAGAGTTTTGTGATACCTGGATAGGAGTGGGGCGGAAGTTGAGAAATGTTCTAGAGAATGGTGCTTACTCTTCAGTTTTGAGCTAGAAGAAAAGTTTGTGATGATATATTTTCTTTTTTTTTTTTTTTTGTGATGATATATTTTCATAGAAATACCTTTTGAATTTTATAGACCTGGTATTCAACCTTGTCTTGGTTTACACCAAGGTTATGAGTACCTATATCGAGGTGTGGGAAAGAAAACAAACCAACCCAGTACCTTGTAGAGTGCTGAGTATTGTTTGTACTCTAACCTCCCACTTGAGCCCCGTATGCCAGTGGCAGTTTATGTAATTCACTTCTGAGCTTTTAGCTTTTTTAATTTTCAGTCTTTTTCATCTGTTAAATGAGAATAATATTTATGTTACAGATTTTAGGGACAATTTCATCAGAAAGTATAAGTAAAACATTCTCCTATGATTGGGATATAGTAAGTAATTAGTAAACATTTAATTTAGTATATTAGTGATAACCTTACATGTAGATTGTAATCGCTTGAATTTGCTATCAGAAGTGATGGATAAGTGGGCAAAATTGTACTGCCTATGGCTGGATAAGCAGAGTGGAGTCTGTGTGTGTGTGCAGGGGAGAATTATTTGGCTGAAAAAAGGACGGACGTGCTGGAACATGCTGTGACATGGCTGAGCTTTGGAAATTGTGTGCCAACGGAAGGAAGCCCGTCATGAAAGATCACATGTAGTGCTGTGTGGTTCTTAGAGTAGGGTGCACCCAGGTGGGCAGACTTAGGGCCTGAGAGATCAGTAGGGATTTAGTGCCGGGGAGAACGGAAAAGGCAGAGGACACCAGCTCGAAGGAGTTCAGTTTTGATATGCTAAAAATGTTCTAAAGTTGTGCTGGTCTCATAACTTTTCTGGATATAATAAAAACCATTGACTTACACAGTTTAAGTGGGCAAATTGTATGGTATGCCAATTTTACCAATAAAGCTGATATTTATAAATAGTGAAAATGAGGGCTATCTTCCTGTCTGTCACATTGAATGTTTTAGTTCATCTTCACTTTGCCCTCATCTCTGGTTTCTGTGGGTCTCACATAGAGCAGGTGGTCTAGTGGGGAGGACAGGGACATTGCTGTTGTTTCTTATCACTAACCCTTGTCTTGGTGGCCACCCCATTGTGCGCCCTTGAGATTGGTCCAATTCAGAAGGATTTCTGTGTAGCCTATAAAGCTGGCATAAATTAAATTAACTGAACAACTAACGCAGCGAAGTATATTCCGTTTTTCTTTTATGTCAGGTAAAATGGGTAGAATATTTTGGTTCAAAAAATAGGACTGAGTTGTTCTATGAGTTGTGTTCCTGAGTAAAGTTGCTATGTAACATTTTCTAAGGATTTTGAAATTTGGTATGAGTTTCCAATTCTGGGTTCCAAGTACTCTGCCTGGGCTTCTTCAGCTCGTGGAAGCTAGGACTCTTGTCCTTTTTGGCTTTATAGTATCTGCTGTTACTGCTTTAAAACTTAGGTTTTCTAACTCAACAGACCCTACAATAAAATCTTATCCAGTTTTGTAATATAGTATCTCATAAAGTCTGGTTACTTAAAAGGTATAGGTACAAGTAGTTTAACTAAGGCGGCTGTTCTCTTGTCATCATTGTGGTGTGCAGTTTAGATTTCTCCCTTGGAGACATCAGTTGATGTGATGTCTGATTACTTTCTTTGTTTATAATTGACCACTTACTCTTCGCTCTTGGGAAATAAAAGGCATTGTTTCTTTGCTAGAGTGGTTTTTAATGTCACACATCATAAAATATTTAATATGCCATACTTGTCATTAAGGCTAGTTTCTAATATTGGATTGGGTGTAGACAATTTGGGTTAAGGGATGTAAAATTTTTCAAATAGTGATATTACTAAATAGTTCCACTCTTTGACTCATAAATCAAGAATATATCTACTTTGCTGTCTTAGAAACAAGAAGCTTGGTTTTATAGAAAAAGACTGTAATTTCAAAAATAGTAAGAGAATGAAAAGAAAATCGTCGGTGCAAGAATAATGAGTTTCTCTTTTTTTCTCGTGTTTCTCACAGTGATCCTGGTGGAGGGATCGAGATGGCTGAGTTCACTCGAGAGGCCACACCTCCAGTTGGCTGCAGCTCAAGGAATTCTTACGCTGGTCTAGATCCAAGTAACCAGGTAGCAGCTCCTGCTGTTCTCATGTCGTTGCCTCCCCCGTCCTTCCCGCTGTGGTAGTCTCAGTCGGTTTTAGCCTCAGCAAGGTGGATATTTATCTTTGATCATTTTTTTTTTTCTTTTCTTATGTATTTAGTACAGATCTACAGGGTCTCACTACTCAGGTCGGACTCATAGTGATCCTTCTGTTTTTCAAGCACTGGGATTGCAGGCGCTCGCCACCACACTCAGTCTCATTCACCGTCTCAGTGCACCCTGGGGGCGGGGCTGGCTCTGCAGTCTGGGGATCAAATCCCCGACCCCCGTGTCTGCCTAAGCAGGTGCTTTAATCCGTTGAGCTAGTTGGCTGGCCCTCTTTGATCATTTTGTGACTGCTTATTAATAGTATCTTTATTCATCTTTAAACTGACTTCACATAGTAAATCTGGATTTGCTGAGCACATACCACATGTTACTGCCTGCACATATAGTTTGATCAAGACAGTATAAGTATTCACCATAAGGAATATGCATGCCTGGCTTGCTCTTGTGTTTATCTGTCCATCATTTGTATTGGAAAATTATTGATAGCAGTGGTCATCATTAGTTTAAATGTGGGAGAAAAATAAAAATCAAATAACTTGCCCAGATAAGATGTTAGTGGTAGAACTCGAAGTAGAATACAAATGGTAAAATGGTCTTGCTTTTACCAAGTCTAAAGTCTTCTTCCCGTGTAACTTTTTAGTAGAGCAGTGTCTCCGAAAGCGCTCTCTCAGCACTCATCTGTGGCCTGTATACCCTCGTGTTCTAACCTTGGTTGTGCCTTACGATTTTCCCACTCGTAAACATCTCCAGGGCTAAGCCAGGTCCTAGTCTTTCCTGCTGGCCTTGTTAGCGGGGGACCTCCTTAGTTGCAATACAGTCAACTTCATGTTTGGGAGAAATTTCTTATTGTAGGACTTAATGTGGGGTTTAGTGCGCATTGTGTCGGCCTTCTTGTTATGTGAGAGAAACAGCTGTCAGGATCTAGTTCAGTAAGGGCAAACCTGTGGCACACATGCCACAGTGGGCTGTTTGTATCACTGAGAGCTCCAAAAGGTTGGCTGTCACCGATCCAGGCTCAGCCTTGCTTGCTGATTGCCCCAGCATTTATGTTGATATGTGCCCGTGTTGGGTGAAAGTATTCTTCCTCTTTCTTCCATTCTGTTCTGGAGGGAAACTTAGTTTCTATTATCTGTCCTAACTCTCCCTTTCCTCGTTACCACCCTATTACTCAGGATTTTTAAAGACCTCATGGTACTGACCCTTCCTCTTGCAGATGGAGCACATAATGATTTATTGTAGGAGTTCATTTTGGCATGTGATGGTGTGTGGCAGTTTAATACTCTCTATACAGTATTTTCCTTTTGCTTCCCACAGTGTAAGACACTGTCTGTGTGCATTTGGCTTTCAATGTTTTTTTTTTTTTAATGTATTTTAGTACAGGGTCTACAGGTTTCATTATACAGATAGCACTTGTAGTGATCCTTCTGTTTTTCAGCCTCCCAAGTACTGGGATTACAGGCGTGTGCCACCATGCCCAGTCTCAGTCGCTGTCTCAGCGCGCCCTGGAGGCTGGGCCAGCACAGCAGGCTGGGGATCAAACCCCTGGCCCCTGCGTCTGCCTAAGCAGGCGCTTTAATCCACTGAGTTATCTGGCCAGCCCCAGTTGGCTTTCAGTTAATAATTGCTGATCATCTTTATGTGTATAGATAATAAACCTTTAGAAATAAGATTGCACTTGGCTCCTCATTTAACAAGTAAGAAGCACACCTAACTCTCCTATCTTTCAGTGTTCAACTATTTTACATTGGTAGAACCCGTGTAAGAAGTATATTATGAAAAATAGCATTCTGTGAATAAAAATCTTGAACAGGGTCTTATTTCTTATTATATTTTGATAGAAGATTTGCTTGCATTTGAATGTTATTTTCATGGTTTAAAGTTAAAGTGAGTGAAGTTTTGATAACAGTTGTGGTTGTGGCCAAGTATAGCATAGAACAGTAGGTCCTTAAGTTTGTCTTATTTCACTGACAAGATTGTTGTACTGAGCTATCTCCCCGAGGCCCTGATGTTGGTATTAAAGGAAGGATTTTTTAAAAATGCTATATACTAGGGGCTGGTGAGATGGCTCAGTGGTCTAAAGCACCTACTTAGAACAAGCTTAGCAAAGCACAGGGACTGCGGTTCAATCCCCAGCTTCACATGCCAGCCAGCCCCACCCCCTGGTGGGCTGAGCTCCTCCCCATAAATAAATAAAAAATTTTAAAAAAATGCTATACTATATATATTAAATAGGTTGGTACTTTGTAAGTTTCAACTTTTGTGATATTTGTTTGAAGAAAAGGGTTGACTCTCTAAGCCTGCTTTTTGTTTGCTTTGTGATTTTCTCATTCTTTTTATTTATGTTTATTTGTACTTACTGTGTGAAATTGGTACATGTACAAAACACATATTCTAGGTTTTATTTTCATTTTTTTAATCTTTCAGTCTCTGTGGAAGAAAAAAACTTATTCCTTAAGTATGGTACATGTTTTTTTTTTTTTCTTAATTAATCTTGGCTTTTATTCTTACTGATAAACAAGAAATTACTCTACATTTTTTCCAGTACAATAGAGCCACACTTTTTTTTTTTTCTTCCAGGAGAGAGGCGAATGGACATGGTGATTGCCAGGACCTCTAATACTTAGTCCTTGTCATCATCCTGATAGAAACTTGCTCTGCTTATTTTGGGGACAGAGTTCTTTCTTGAAGCATACAAACACACAGAATACCCCATTATATTTTTCTTAAAATAGTGACTTGTACAGTGGGCAATTGGAAGCTATTGAGCTTTATAGGTTGTGGTGTTTTTGTTTTTTATGTTTATGGTAAATACTAACAAATACATAAACATTAACAATATGTTGTTGTTAGAGAAGCTGGAGTGAAGAAGTAGAGTCAGGTATTACCAACACAGGCATACTGCTTTTTTTTTTT
>NW_004524583.1:29550410-29580630 GCF_000260255.1 Octodon degus
CACTTTGGCATGGCTGGAGTGTTGTGGGGATCGAACTACAGCAAACTGAGGCTGCCAGCATTGTGGAAGCAGCCACTTAAAGAACTGAGCTAGGGCCAGCCCCCCATTTATTCTCTTACTAGACATAATAGCTGTGTCTTAGTCCTTAGTTCATTTTCTCTTGGCACCTCTACCCCAATCCCTTTGGTCTCTACTCTTTCTTTTATCATTTATTTGGGGAAACTAGGGACTTAAAACAGTATTAATCTATTATCTCTAACAATTATCTTTTTTCCCCTGCTTTTCTCTCCCTTTCTTTTCTTTCCTTTTGTCATCTATCTTCTGTCCAATACTTTTGTGCTGGATAGTACTCAAGGCATCTTAATGGTCCAGGGTGAGAATTTTAACCCTAGAGTTTGTATGTAACCTGTGACATAAATAACCAAGTTATAAATGTTGTGTATGTTACTAAGGAATTAAATACAAAGTCCTCTCACAAAGTAACAATTACCACTGGGATGAAACAGAAAAAGGGCTGACTTCAGAGGAAAACTAATGTGAGATACAAAGGCAGGGCTTCATGGGCAGGTGCCATATACTCTCTAGTTGGCCTTGGTCTTCTGACATCTAGCATTCTCAGTCCATTCTGGACCTTTCTTTTGACACTGCAGCTAAGAAACACTGGAATGCTTTACTTTATATAAGCCGCTTAAGATGCTCTACTTCTGAGTAGAGGGAGATACCAGTTTTTCTTACGTGTTTTCTTTTTTATTCTTAGAAAATTTAACAAGTGAACTAGAAGAAAATTGACATAATTCATGACATACATAATACCAGAGTTTTTCAAAGCCTTTGTACTAGCTGCATCCCCAGCTGTTTTGAGACAGGGTCTTGCTAAATCACTAAGTTGCCTCATCTTCCCAAAGTGCTAGAATTACAGATTTGTACCATTATGCTCAGCTGATAAAGTCATTTTAAAATAGAATTACAGGGTACTGTTCTCCTTTGGAGCTCAGTTCTCTTAACTGAAAGTGTTGTGAATATTAATGTTGTTGAGTGACTTTCTCCAGTGACACTTTGGGGACTGTATTGCATTTGGATGTACTTTTGATTCCTTATGGTCTATCACAAACAGTCAAGATTTTTGATATTTTGGAAAAATCATAAATAATACAGAAAGGCATGAAGAATAAAATATGATCACTTCTAGTATCTGTTAAGGTTGCTGTGGTTAGCCAAGTAATAGAGTACTCAACAGCAGTGACTTTGAGAAATAGAAGTTTGTGTTTGTCAACAAATCTGAAACTTAGTTTTTATTGGCTACACCAAAAGTTTATGACTAGATTTTCCCACATCTGCATGCTTATCTTTAGTTACTTTTCACTGACATAATTCACACACTGTTGTGCACGTCTTGGGTGTCCATCTCAGTGAATTCAGCCCTTTAGTGGACATCCTCTCTTCTGTCTCTGTATTCTGAGCAGATTTCTTGTGGTGTACTTCTCTTAAATTGAAAGGGAAAACTATCAAATATGTAAAGAATTATGTCATGTTTTTATGTTTTATTTTATGAAGCTAGTTTTGTATAATTTCTCGTTCTTTCAGTCTCATGAAAAGAAGTTGTAGGAAGAGTTGCTAAGACTCTTGATGTAATTAACTATCATGTTGTTTGGATTCCTTATTGTGTTCATGAAGTTGGTGATTTTTAAAAACATATATATTTAGGACAGAGTCTGCAGGGTCTACAGGGTCACACTATGTAGATTGGACTTGTAGTGATCCTTCTGTTTTCAGCCTCCCAAGCACTGGGATTACAGGTGCGTACCACACCCAGTCTCAATCGCTGTCTCAGTGTATTGGGGGGGCTGGCATGGCAAGCTGGGGATTGAACCTGGGCCACTCCGCTCTTCCTGAGCATGTGTTTTAGTCTGCTGAGCTATCTAACTGGTCTGTTTATGTGCTTTTTATGGTCGTATAATAAATAATGGTCATAAAGATTTAGGAAAGTGTTATACCATCTTGAATATAAAAACTAAAAGTTTATTGGCCTATTTTAGTTTTCTAATTATAGTTTGGCCTTAAAAATGGCGCTTTATGGATACCTTCAACTTTTTGAAATGTTTTAGGCATCTGCAAAGAAGTATTGACTTCTCTGGAGCTGAGGATGCTACATACTATTATACTAATGTTTAGACAGATATATATTGTTTCTCTGTAGCTGTGAATATATTTTTTGTCCCACCATTCCCAAACCTTTTCTGTATGTCCTCCAAAAAGTCCATTGCAGATAGACTGAATGCCTGGTTTTGCTTTGGTTTATAACATGCCTATGCCATGAAGTGATACAGAAAGGGATGACCACATGACCACATGACTACATGACCACATGACCACATGACCACATGCATGGCTTGGGTTAGAGCGTTGGGCCCTGTGGCTGTGTAGTCCCGAGCTTGCAGGGAGACCAAGAGTAAGCGCCTCCCTCTGCGTTTCAGCAAGGCAGGTTGTGTTGGCCCCGATGGAACATGCCCAACAGGTATCTTTTAAGATTGATAAGGGCCAGAATTTGATCCCCAGTGTGCCATGGTGGCCCTGCCCCCGGTGTGCACTGAGGCAGCGACTGATACTGGACGTGGTGGTGCAAACCTGTAATCACAGACTTGGGAGGCTGAAAATAGGAGAATCACTATGAGGCTGATCTACGTAGTGAGACCCTGTAGATACTGTACTAAATACAGAATAAAAAAAACTGATAGTTTGTTTAGATAAATTAATAATTTTATTTTATAATCTTACTAGTTTGAGTTACTAATGACATAACTCTATTTTCATTAGTTTATTTTAACTGATGTTTACAGATTGGATCCGGATCCTCCCGTCTTGGAACAGCAGCCACTATTAAAGGTAGGCATGATGTGACTTGGATGTTGCGTCTGACTTTCCATTTCTTCCTTTTCTCCCCCCTTTGGTTGTAGTGAAGGTAATAGTACTGTACGTTTAGAAGTGTTAGAAGTCATTTTACAGAGAAAGCTCTCAAGATTGCTTGATTTAAATTGTGTTCATTTTTTATTATCCAAATTTCACAAAAGTGATTAGTCATTTGTGTTATAGTACATGAATTACAAGTTGGAGTTATCAGAAACTTTGTTGCTTAGGGAAAATACTGCCGGAGGTTTAGGAAATTCATAGAAAGCTAATCAATTTGATGTGAAATTTTCATTGTGAGTACAAATGAAGCAGTGAAAAAAGGAAAAATTTTCCCCCCCTTTTGTTTTACACCTCTATGTAAGCTATATTTTTTGTCCAACAACTTTTTAGGAGAGGGAAATTTATGTTACTTCATAGTTTATTACAGTCTGCATTTCCTTTTTCAAAATTGCTTGCCCAGTTTTCCTGGTAACATGATAAAGGAAGTGTTCTGTCATGTGGCTTGAAGCTCTGCAAGGCTGATCATGCACCCTGGGAGCCTATGGCCCTCGTGTGGCGCTCTCACTAGTGTGGCCCTGGGGGCACAGGACACTCCTTGGCAGCCACCTGCCTCACCCCTGCTGGTCTTCTTGGTTATGCCAGTGTTCCTCTTTGCAGGGGATACAGACACCGCTAAGACTTCGGATGACATCAGTTTAAGTCTGGGCCCGAGCTCTAGTCTCTGTAAGGAGGGAAGCGAAGAGCAAGGTAAGACCTGCGTTCTTCACAGTGGCGCTGCGCAGAGTGGTGCCTGGGTGAATCTGTGGGCCGGGTTGGTCACGCTTTGACAGAATTTTGTAATTTAATTCAGTTACTTTTAAGAAGCATTAAAATGACTTGTATAATGGCTTCAAAAGTACTTTTACTCTGCATATGTTCTGCCAAATCAACATAGAGAGTTTTATGTGATGGGACATAAGAATTTGCTATTCCTGTAGTTGTTCACAGCATGTAAACCAGCTAAATGGAAACGTTGTATGTAAAATTGTTATTTTCCATTTAGTATGATTTTTGAGTGCTGCTCTTTTCATCTCTTATCTAACTGTGGAAGTTATAGTATGTTAGGTAAATAAATTGCTGTTGGACTCTCTGATAAACTATCCATTTCCAACAGGGTGCCTTGTAGCAGATTGCTATCAGAAATTTTGACTGTACGTAATTTTTTTTCCTTCTGGTTTTGAATTTTTTTTGTGCTTACATTTTCTTTTTTTACCGCCTAAAATACTTTGGATTTTTGTAGTTATTTTAACATATTTTCATGTGTGATTTAAAATTTCCCAACATGAAAAGAAAGATAAGTCCTCCCCATTTTTAAATGGCACTTATTGAAGGTTATATATAATCAAGGAGCCAAAATTGGGTGAGAAATCTTAATCTGTTTCCATTCTGTTATTACCTGTTGCCTTTGTCGCTATGGGCAGTGTTAATGAGCAGACCAGCTAACAGATTTCCTAATCGTGATCCTTATTTTTAAGCTATACAAAGTGACAAAATTATGATTTTTTTTTCCCGCATCAACTTGATAACTTTTACAAGTCTATTACAAGTATGTTTTGTTGCTGGTACTTGGAAGCTCATTACTGTAATTCTCTGTTTTTTTGAAACTAGAGTCACTGTCATTATTTACTTGCTTTTGTGGAATCTAAAGTTTGATGCTATTCTCAGATAAGGATTGTTATGGTTTAGAAGTTATTTAATCATTACTATTCTACTGCCACAGAGTCTTATAACTTGCTTTTACCCATATAGTGTTTTTTCATGCGGAACACTTTTCAGTATTGGAAATAAATCAGTAAACAGGCCCCAAAAGAGCGTTTTTGTGGCACCCAGACTAGCGTAGAGCCTAGGGCTGTGCGTCAGTATGTGTGCGGTAGGCAGTGCCACAGGGAGGGGGCGGTGGGAGCGGAGAGTGGGGGCTTGTCGTGTTAAAGAGAGAGGCTGAGGGAAGAGACCTGAATAAGGAGAAGGCAGTGGCCCAGAGCGCCTGGGGAGGGGAGCAGCTCCTGCGGGGCAGAGCAAATGGCAAGTGCGAAGGCTGCAGAGGAGGACCGACAGCGTGGCCTGTCAGGATGTGTGAGGGGCCACACTGGGCTCTCAGCCGTTGTAGAGATGTTAGTTGTTCTGAGCGCGTGTGTCACATTTTAACAGAACACTGTGGTTCCTGTTGGGAGGGTATATTGAAAGGGACAGAGGCTGAAACAGAAAGCTCAATTGGCAGATTATTGCCTGAATCCAAGGCTAGGGAATGGGTCTGTGTAGAAGATACTTAAGATGACATCGGTGATGGAGTTAGATGTGTCATGTAAGGGAAACATTCCTAACTCAAGGCTTTTGGCTTAGGTGAGAGAGTGGAGTTCTGCTTAGCTGACAGGGTGAAGAATAGTTGCAGCAGTCTGGGGGAATGGAGTGTTTAGTGTGACCTCCATACAGCCAAACAGAAGTCTGAATTTCAGGGAGGAAGTCTGGGTTAGGGCTATTTAGGAGTTGCTGGTGTGTAGAAACAAACAAAACCCAAAGGTTAAATAAGGACTTGGCATGGTAGTGAAGAGGCCTGGCTCCCTTTTCCAGATCCTTCTTGGTCCTGGCTCTGGTAGTGAAATACAGTATGAGCACATGTATTTCTCTGGGTTGGATGTGTAAATGGTTAGCAGTTAGGTGATAGCAGGTCCTCTGTGTGTCACATCACTCCAGATTGTCAGAAGAAGTCTGAGGATGGAGAGGTGTACTTTCCCTTTCTATTTCTTTATTTTCTTGTTTT
The DNA here is from genome assembly GCF_000260255.1 of Octodon degus. Taxonomy (NCBI): domain Eukaryota; kingdom Metazoa; phylum Chordata; class Mammalia; order Rodentia; family Octodontidae; genus Octodon; species Octodon degus. The sequence continues at coordinate 29,556,115 of NW_004524583.1, forward strand.
GGTGGTACTGGATTAGACTTACTTTTTTCTTTTTCTCTATTTTTGAATTTTGAGATAGGATCTTGCTAAATTTTATGGTCTGGGCTCAAATTTGGGATCCTTTGCATGAGCCTTTTAGCATGCTGGGGTTACAGGTGTGTGCTACCATGCCCAGCTTAACTCGTAAATTTTAGAATTTAAAGAATATAAGAATGTAAGTACAGTGATAGTGTTTTTGTGCAAATAATAAATAATGTGGTCTTAGTTATCTTGGATACTTTAAAACATGAGAAAAAGCCTAACAAGTCATTTGTAAATCACAATTTGTATGGTATATACTATAGGCTGTATCGTAAGTTCTTAAATATTTAAATCTAATAAAGTTTTAAAATTTAATCTTAGGGAGAAATGTCTGCTTTTACCATTGATTCTACTGGGCACATTTTCACTGTAGAATCCTTTATGTTTTGTCTGTGTGGTTATGACAAGAGTAATTTTTCTAGTTATTGAACTAATAGCAGGTTTAAGTATCTGCCTGCGTGTCAAAATGTACGTCTTAAAATCAGCTTTTGTGCAATACAGTTGCCAAGCCGTTATTCTGATTATAACTTAGGTAAATAGGTGGATGTACTTACTTATAAATATCTACATTTCTCATTATATTTACAAAGTTTATTTGGAAATTCAATTGCTGTGCTAAAAGGACGATTAAAGAAGTGGTGTTACAGATACACGTTCTGTCATTTTTATGAGACATTCTGTAATTGCTATATATCTGTGATAAAAGAATGAATGCAGTACATTGCCCTGTAATTATTGTGGGTTTTTTTAGTCATAAGGAACAGTAAGCTATCTTGCATCATTATGCAATGTTTTATTTGAACATTGATTAGCCCTTTGATTTTGTTTTCTTTTTCTGATTAGGCTTTTGTTGATTTGTTAAATTGTTCTAGTTTTTCAAAAGGATTTTAGTAATGTTAGGTGACATGACAAGTTGTGATGGCATTATGTCAAGCATTGTTATTAACTCCGTATTCCTTGGCTACTCCTCAAGGTTGGTTTTATAGAAGAAGAGATTTAGAAGGGTACTCACTGTCACTTCAGTGGTAGAGATAGAGAGCTTGCTTTAGAAATCCAGGTCCATTGTAAATATATTCCCACCCCTTCTTAATGTTACTGATAGTCTATGGAGCCTTTTTGGGGGCCAGTTGAGTAACTCAAAGATGTGAAAATTCAGTTCATTCCATTAGTTGAAAGCTTTCTTTGTGTAGCTGAAACAGAAACCAGCCCTTAGGAGTGACTTGCCAACTGTTAGTCAGTGAGCTGCTTGAGAAATTGTTTATACTTGGTTTACTGTATGCTGTGAATTCTTTCCGTTGTTAAGTCGGAGAGAAGCAGATCAGACATCTGTATTAACATTTCCAAATATGTATTCGAAACAGATTTGGCCACCGATCGGAAGCTCTTGCGCTTGGTCTCCAATGATTCCTTCATCTCCATTCAGCCTTCCTTGTCCTCTTGTGGGCAGGACTTACCGAGGGACTTGAGCGACAAAGCAAGCTTGCCAAGTCATAGCCAGCACCACCACCTCGAGCAGTCTCTTTCCAGTGCCTGTGACACAGAGGTAGCTTCCCTTGTGCCCTTACACTCACACTCTTACAGGAAAGATCACCGGCCACGAGGTGTGCCACGGACGTCTAGCTCTGCTGTGGCTTTTCCTGACACTTCGCTAAATGACTTCCCTCTTTATCAGCAAAGACGTGGGTTAGATCCAGTTAGTGAGTTAGAATCTTCTAAGCCTCACTCTGGATCTAAAGAATCCTTGGTGGACAATTCCTGTCTACCAGGGGAATTTCAGCATGCTGGTGACCTGAAAAGCAGTCATCCACAGCCTCCCACAAAAAGCGGGAAGAGCAGAGCATTGAATGCCGACAAAAGCATGGACAGTCTGAGGAGCCTGAGCACACGCAGTAGCGGGTCAACAGAGAGCTATTGCAGCGGGACAGACCGTGACACCAACAGCACCATCAGCAGCTATAAGAGTGAGCAGACCAGCTCCACTCACATAGAGAGCATCGCCTCAGAGCACGAGGAGTCTCCCAAGGTGGCAAAGAGGAGCACTGGAAACAAAGAGTCCTGTCCTGACCCCGAGGACAGGAGCAGCTGTGCCAGTGACAGAAGGACTAGCAGTGACAAGACTGTCCTAGAAGGGAGTTCAAATAGCGGGGCTCCTGAGGCCCAGGACTCTCAGGCCTCTGATGAGATGCACAGCCAGAGAGGAATCAGCACCTCTGCGTCTGAAGACGCCAACAAGAACCCCCACGCGAATGAGTTCCCTGCGCCAGTGAACAGAGCACCCGAGAAACCTGCCGACAGCAGAGAGGAGCAGAGTGAGAAGTCCAGTGTGGTGGGGAATTCAAAAGTCTGTGCAGACACGGGGGGAAAGCAGAAGGAAGGGGATGTGCGGCCCAAGTCCTCTAGCCTGATCCACAGGACGGCCTCTGCGCACAAGCCGGGCCGCAGACGGGCGGGAAAGAAACGGGCCAGCAGTTTTGACTCGAGCCGACATAGGGACTATGTGTCTTTTCGAGGTGTTTCTGGAACCAAGCCGCACAGTGCTATATTTTGTCATGACGAGGACTCTAGTGATCAGAGTGACTTGAGCAGAGCATCAAGCGTGCAGTCTGCTCACCAGCTGAGCAGTGACAGCTCTTCCAGTGCCACTTCTCATTCATGCCAGTCTCCTGAGGGCAGGTACAGTGCTCTGAAGACCAAACATGTTCATAGGGAAAGGGGGGCAGACTCTGAGCACATGCACAGAGCCCATCTGGGTCCTGAGGGAGCCAGCAAAAAGCGGGCCACGCGACGGACTTCCAGCACAGGCAGTGCCAAGACTCGTGCCCGAGTGCTGAGCCTGGACAGCGGCACGGTAGCATGTTTGAATGATTCAAATCGGCTCATGGCACCTGAAAATATAAAGCCATTAACCACTTCAAAATCAGATCTTGAGGCCAAAGAGGGAGAGGTGCTGGATGAGCTGTCTTTACTGGGACGAGCTTCACAATTAGAGACAGTCACTCGATCTAGGAATAGTTTGCCAAGCCAGGTTGCATTTCCAGAAGGGGAAGAGCAAGACGCCATCAGTGGAGGTAAGTAAGCTGTAAGAAGAGACTTCCTCAAGTCGCTGCTGACCTGGTGCTGGTGAGGGGAGTAGTGCTTACTAGGATACACTTTCTGTTAGTACTCCTACTCTGTTAAAACAAGCCTTCTTCAATGAAGGAGGAGGTGGTTGTCTCAGAGAAAAGTTTCGGTTTGAACACACCAAGATGGAAGTATTTCATTTGTCTTACTAAGTATATCAATTTGTTCTCCATTTTTTATTTTTTATTTTTTGAGTCTGGGTCTCCCTGTGTAGTTTAGGCTGGACTTGAACTCACAGTGTAGCCCAGGCTGGCTGCAAACTCGAGGTGATCCTTCTGTCTCAGCTTCCAGTGTGCTGGGATTATGGGTGTGCACCATCACACCCTGCTGTCACTTTGTTCTTTATGGCCTCTACTTTTCTAAGCAAAAATTTTCCCTTCTTTTGTATAACAATAGCAACAACAATGTTGAACTTATTAGGACACCAAACCACTTACAATCATCTCTTCTTAAAAATTATTGCACTTTACCAGTGTATGTTATGATGATGGCGGGATTTATTTCAGGAAGTTGGTGCATGTATATAATGTGTTCCTTGGTTTCAGCCCCAATACCTCCTCTCCTTTCCTGGCTGCCCCCTCCTGGATCTAGACATCTGCCTCCTGCTTCACGCCTGGTCGTCCCTTACGCAGTGTGTGCTGCTGAGCGGCCAGGACTAGATCATCCAACCTGCTATAGAAGGTTTTCCCCAAATGAGTACTACTTTATCTCTGATTAGGTACTTTGAAAGGAAACTGATTTGTTTTGTCTGTCTCTGATTTTGTTTCTTGCTTAATTCAAGTTTTAGTCATGAAAAGTTCGTATTTTTTCTGTAACTTAAGACTTTTCTTTGAAGTTTGTTAAATGGAGGTTTGTAGCTTACGTTGGCATTTTGCATCTGTTGATGGGTGTATGATGCCACTTAGGACAGTGATGGTAGTTTGGTTAAAGTAATGTCTTACTTATTTCAGATTTATGAAGAGGTTGCGCAAAATTGTATGGGTGGTTTTATATTATGGGTGTGTTTGGTCTCTGACAGTACTTTTTATCTCAGGGTTTTTTTTCCTTTTTGTTATACCAGGTATCAAACTCAGGACTTTGCCCTTGCTAGGCAAGCACTTATTCCACTGAGCTATCTTCCCAGCCCTCAGAGTTGTTTGTTACTATTTTCTCCTGCTAAGAGTACCTTTTCTTCTGATGGTTACGAAATGTATGTCCTGAACGGGCCCAGATGTAGAGTTTCTGTCCCTTGCACCTTAGGCTTTTAGTCTCTACTCCCCTCGCCTTTATTTGGATTTGTATCATTAGTGTTAATGTGTAGAATCTTAGTGTGGTAACTGTTCAGTCTCTTATGAAAAATTAAGCTGGATTTTCTGTTCGTACAAACATTTCTAATCATATGACTGCTTTTGTTTGGTCTTTAAGAGTTTAAATTTCATCCAGAGTATTTTACAGATTGGTATTGTAGAAAGCATTCTGTGTTTTTTTCTTTTTTTGTAAAGATTCTAATAAAAGTTTTCATTACTAATGAGAATATAAAGACACAGTTTTCAATGCCTAAGGAAGAAAATAGTTCATCAGATCTAAATATTGAGAACAGATTATATCTGAAGTAATTATGATTATTTGATATCAATATAGCAATTAAATTTCTTGGAGTTTTTGAGTGGATACTATTTTGTTTTAATGATTTCTAATCATAAGAACAAGAAACCAGTAGGTTTATAATATAGCTTAATTTTTAAAGTTATCAAAATAATTTTAAAGAGTACACTTACTGTGACAGAAAATATTGCTATTCTAAATATTGTTGAAATGTAATTACTAATAAAATGTGCCAGATCAGTAATAAATCTTTGTCTGTATTTATATTGCCATTTCCTTTTTACAGGGAATGTGGGATGTTCCATTTTTAAGGAAGAGTTGTATGGAAGGTGCTACATAGTTTTTAGTATATCTTTTGAACCTTATAAACTCTCATTTTTCCAAATTTCAACTTTTGTTCTCTGTTGTTTGTATTTTTAAAAAAATGATTGCATGTTCATAAACAACTGAATTTTTTAAAAAAAAATCCTTTGGTGGAGAAATGTAATGGTGGGCTGTTGAAAATCGTTTTTTGCCAAAAAAAGGCATTAAAGGCTATTTTTATTTGAGCTTCGCTGTATTTAGAATAAAGAGTAAAACAAAGCTTAATTATGTTGGGAATTTATATTTAATTGTTTTTTCATTACAACTAAATACAGTGATTTAATTGAGGATTTTATTTGGGCTGTTGGAAGATTGGAAGTAGGGGGAGGAGATTTGTTTTTATTTTCATTATTTAAAAATTACATAGAATCTCAAATATTATAGGTATTCATGTAGAGAAACGTTATTTGTTACAGTTTGATATAGGAAAAGTGTAGTCTGCCTTATATACAGTACTCCAGAAACATGTCAGCAGAACATATGTGTAGGCATAAAACCGTAAGTAGATTTCAGTGAATTTTGAGGTATTGACGAATTTTCCAAACATTCTTTTTTTTTTTTTTTTTGGGCGGAACTGGGGATTGAACTCAGGCCCTTATGCTTGCCAGGCAAATGCTTATTATACTGAGCCATCTCCCTGGCCCCTCCAAACATTTATTCTTAAGGTGGATGCTGTTTATTGTGTGAAGGGCAGTATACTTTTGTTTGCTTTTTTTTAGTTCCTGGAGACAGGAGCTCGGCTTTGAACTCACTGCAGTTTTCTGCCTCAGCCTCCCAAGTGCTGGGATTACAGGCCTGTGCTACCACACATGGCAGGAAATGTAGTTTAAAGTAAAAAATATTTTAGGAGGCTGGGGAAATACAGGAGACCCTGTACCAAATAAATAAATAAATTAACAAATTAATTAATAAATTAAATTTTGTAATAGGAGGTAACTTAGCTAAATCATATGGAATATTATACCTTCATTAGGGCATGTGCTCTGCTGTTGTGACTCTTGAAAAGCTACTTACGTGCTCTAAGTTGCATCTCTACCTTAAAATGAGATGAATGTAGTGTCTGTCTGTTTTATAAGGTAGTTATGAACTTCATATGTATTAAAAGAGTGAGTACCTATGAAATGGTTAGAGCTGTGTCTAATGCTTAATAGTGCTTCTGTTGTGGTAGACTGTGGGCTGTTACGCTGCAGACAGATCTTGCCATCTGACCCTTTTAGTTCAATGATGTGAAATTAAAGTAGAAGAAATTAAATGCACATAGAAGGAAGTTAGAGATACTCCAGTGATTGTGTGAAATTTGACAATATTAAAAATAAAAGTATCTGAAGTCCTAATTTCTTACATAATACCAACAGAAAAATCATTTTTAACATCTAATCCAGTAACATGGATTGATAGACTATACCATATAAATTGTCTTTTGATATTCAACTATATAATGAATGTTTTCATGACCGTAATGACAGCAGAAGAAATACACAGGTAATCCTCCAGGAGGAGCTGAATTAACTGTAGAGCAAAGCAAGAATATATGAGGGATGCTCCTTAAATGGAGGGACAAATCATCTGTTTAATTTTGATAGTGTTCAATGATACCGTGGTATCATAGCTTAATAGTGTATTACAGAATGTGTAAGGTATGAGGACTGTGTAGGTGGCTGACCTTGATTCATTAAGGACATGTTTAGGCTGTCTCGTGAGGAGTGCTCAGACATTTAAAGAACTCAAAGGACGCTCGTTAAGGATAGTGAAGCATGTTTGGTAAAATACTTTTCCCTCACAGCAATACCAAAAAGAGATTTTTGTTAGTGAAGTAAATAAATGTTTATGTATCGAATTTTCAGAACCCATCCATGCCTAATTTTTGTCAGATAAGAACAGTGTGTTTTTCTTTGTAGCAGTGGTGAAATTTGGAATAAGAAATCAGTTACACTTTAATACCTTTATTGCTGACTGAGTACTCTGGCAAGCAAGTAAATCTGCTCCTCATCCTCGGTTGTGAAACATGGATCATACTGTCCAGGCTGCCTCCCAGGAACTGGTTGTCAGGCCCTTGGCAGGCTCAGGGTGGGAGGGTGCTCTGTAGATCCCAGATTCGTTACGTAAACGAACCCTGACGCTTTTCATAAAGTTTCAGAAGTTATTTTCAAATGTATTACTTCATATAGATGTATTTTATATACATATATGTATAGTAATATATATTCTTCATTAGTAACCCTGTATTAGGTGAATTACCTGAAAAATATATGCAAAATTATATTTGAATGAATGTTTTTGAGAAAAGTTTGAATTTAAATCCCATTCACAGCACTTCCCTGGGAAGCGCAAGGGCCTGAGTTCAATCCCTGATTCCACCAAAAAACAAAAATAAAATAGAAATAAATCCCATTCACATAGGATTTAAAAGATTAGGAACTAGCTGTGAAAGTAATTCACTCTTAAACTGTGTGTCTTGCAGATTACTTTGTATGAATTAATCTCTAGAGTATCACTTAGTTTCTTGAAAGCTTTTCATCTGCCAAGTATATTGACTGCTGAGCTTGTGGAAAATATCAGTAAGAATATGTAAGCTCTTTAACTTAATGCAGAGCTGATAATTTTGTTGTTACTGAATAGTTTGTTGGTTTGTCAAAAAATAAAGTGGTCCTTCAGACTGTTTGCACTGATAGGAACTGTTTAAATTCAGAATCATGCTTAGGTTATGATTATTCTTTGGCTTCCCAGAAGATGTTGCTTTTAGAAGCATTTACTTCTTTATCAGAAGACATTATTTGCATGTAGCATTCTTCTTGGGTGGCATGGAAAATAAAGAAAAGGCTGTTTAGATATAATAGAGTTCATGCCTAAACTAAAACATTTCTTTCAGAATATTTTAATTTCTTATTAATATTTTTCTGATCTCTTCGAGGTACCAAACACACCTTTCTCAGTTTTCCTAGATGTATTTTTTTCTACAACATTTTGTGCTGAAAGGAGGTGTTTTCTTAAGTGGTATCTTATATCTAAATTTTGAACTTATTTAATAGGAATTGAGCTAGTGCAAGAGACCAGCCCTTTACATAACTACTAGAAAGCAGCTTCTAGGGCTGGGGACATGGATTAGTGACACAAGTGCCTGCCTAGCAAGTGCAGGGTCCTGAGTTTGATTCCTGCCCCATCAGTCCTAATCACCTAGCTGTATGGCTGAAAAGAAATAGTTTTTTAGGAACCATCTTTATCCCACATATTTATACTTGGAGCTTTCCTGCCTCATCACATTTTGCTCTTACAGGTATCTTTAGCCTTTAATACTTTCACTGTTGCCCTTACTCTTGATAAACAAATGGCTGCACTACAGCAGTTTGGCAGAGGATGTGCACAGTGGCCTCCTTCTTGAGGCGGCAGGTGTGCTTGGGTGTGGTACTTTGTTAGTGATCTCCAGACTAGCCCTGCGGGGCTGCCGAAGGGTTCGGCTCCAGGCGTTTGTGCCTCGTCCAGGAGTCGCCTTTGCCTCGTGTTGCCTTGAGTGACGACTGCGCTGTACTGGAAAAGCCGCGCTGCTTGAGGATCTCTTCTACCCTCACGGTGAATATAAATTTAGGGTTTTGAAGGTTGCATTTTAATGCACGTAAATATTTGGAAAATCAAGACTTAAAATTTTTAAGAAATACTTAAAAATAGGGGCCAGCAAGATAGCTCAGTGGTCTAAAGTGCCTGCGTAGGCAAGCACACAGGGACCTCAGTTTGATCCCTGGCGTCACGTGCCACTCCAGCCCAACCCCCAGAGTGGGCTGAGCGGGACACACACACACACACACACACACACACACACACACCCCTTAAATTTTATGTAACAATTTAATTATATTCCTTAGAAATAATTGATATTTTACTATTTTGAATCACTTGCATGTTGGTGAATTTTTTTCCTCCTTTAATAAACGTCTAAATTTTCATTGTATCCAGATGGTTGATTTTTCATTATTTGCATTTTATATGCTTGCTGTCAGACTAATTTACTTCGTCTTTCTTTGCTAGAAGATCCTGAGTTATATGCGCCAAAATATCAACTTCAGAACCAATTTTTAAAGTCTTTTTTTCCTCCTTTCTGGTGTTTTAGTTAAAAGATACTTTAAAGAAGCTCTTTCTTTTGTGAAGGTAAATGATTCCGTAAGAGTTTGTTAAAGTTGGCTGGCAGAAGTAATTTTCATTAAGTATGACTGTTTTAAGTTTTTAAAAAATTTTTAAATTTATGTATTTGGTACAGGGTCTCACTATGCAGCTCTACACAGAATGTGGTGCCAGGGATCAAATCCAGTCCTTGCGCTTGCCAGGCAGGCGCTTAGACCACTGAGTTGTCTCCATGGCTCCTGTTTTAAGCTTTAAAGATAGCTTTTTCCCCTTTTGACTCAAATAGAATTGGATTCCCCCAGCATCTTGCCTCAGCTAGACATGTCCTGTACAAGTAGCATGTGGCATGGATTTTAGTTTTATTTAGTGTAACCATAAGATATAGCATGGCATTTTTAGTTGAATGTGTGATCCTAGTTGTTTTTATTTCAGTTAAAAAAAATTTTGGTACAGGATCTCACTGTGTAGTTTAGAGGGTCGTGGACACTCTATGTAGCCCAGTCTGGCTTGAACTTACAGGAACCCCCTGCCTCAGCCTCCTGAGTACTAGGATTACAGCCATGTACCACCATGACCCACCCTAGTTATTAAGACAGGTGTTATAGTGAATATTTTGAAAACTTGAAACAATAGGCATTTACACCTTGAATATTACAAAAGGTAACTTAGGCAGTACTCATAACTCTACTTTAATACATTGACCTCTACTTTTTACCTTGATGTGTTTTCAAAACTATTAAGTAATGTAATTTATAACTTTTATAGGTAAAATATAGTGTATTAATAATCAAACATCTTGGGGGCCGGCGAGATGGCTCAGTAGAATAAGTGCTTCCCTGGCAAGCACAAGGGCCTGAATTCAATCCCTGGTTCTACCCATTTAAAAAAAAAAATCTTGTTTTCTAACAAAGATCTCTTGACTAAAAGGCACTAGCATGTTTTGTTTTGAGGCTGTTTACTGAAAAATGATTATTTTTTTATTTAAAATTAACACCAAAGGACTAGGGATATAGCTCAGTGGCACAGCGCCTGCCTGCCAAGCACAAGGTCCTGAGTTCCTGGTGCAAAAAAAAAGAAAGAAAGGTTACCACCATTACTGTTCAGTACACGGAAGCCAGTGAAGAAGGCTCTCTGCTCTTTTCCCTTTTCCTGTTCTCAGGATTCATTGAACACTTGCTGCTTGTTTTGAATTCTTCTGAATAATTTTAGTTCATTTTTCAGATTAGGTTATCTTTTATAATTTATGTCTGGGTAAATTTTCCCAGGGCTGGGATTATAGGCAAGTTGCCACCATGGCTGGTTCACAAGGTGACTCTTGGATTGACTTTTTAAATAGTGACTCCAACCCCACAGCCTGTCTTTCCAGGTGTCTGCGGTCCATCAGCAGGCGTGCCCATGCTCCGTCTAGCGTCCCAATTCTTCCCTTAGCGTCTTTGTTTTTTTTCTTCATTCGGCAGCTGCCCCCACCATGCCTACTTTTTCCTTCGTGACAGTGCAGGCTATGTTTTCATTTCATTGCAGTCCTGATTGTTAGCAATTGGCAGAGTACACATGTGCTTGTGGATTGTGGTAACAAAACAGCAATCTTAACTTTAATATAGCCCGCCATCATGATGGGAATGCCCCTGGCCAGCTGGTGTCGCCAGCCGCCGTCACTGGAGTGCTTGGAGTGTGGCTCACAGACATGAGGAGTGGAATCTTTAATTGTGGTTATTGATGTTTCAGTAGCCTCATGGAGCTAATGGGTTTGTATTGTAACATGATAGCTAAGTAATACTGCACAGCTCTAAATGACCAGCTGTAACTCGGATCTTTTCTTCACTGAGCATATGTAATTTTTGTGTACATAAGCTTTTAGCTTACAAATAAAAGCTTTTTTTATGTTTAAAGAAATTTTTGTGTTGGAAGAGTGTTTTTGCATTAGTTTTTGTTTTACTTGTATTTAGCATCAAAATAGCCTTTCTCAAAGTCAAAATGATTCTCAAAATATTTAGATCATTAAGAAACAACGGTTTATATTCAGATGTCTGACAATTATTTACTGTTCATTTTAGAAACCCAGATTGGCCAATTAGTATGATTTTGTAAAATTTATATAATTCTGCCAAGCCATTGTTGTGATTTTCTCATTGTTATATATTTGGTTTTTAGTTTGAATTTTGACTTCTAGATTAGACTATGAATTTCTCTGCTGTACCTGAGATTTTGAGGATATTTACTTTCTACTTTGAGGGTAATAGGGTCATAGTTTGAACAAATATGTATTTATAATACATTGCATTGTACAGTTAAAGACATTGATGCTATCTTGAATTTTTAATAAATTAGTTACATAGTCCCAAAGTCAGGGTTCTGTTTGAGGCTGCTAAAACTGTGGCACAGAGTAGTACTGAATGGTGAATTCCCTGCCGTGCTGCCTAGCGCCTGCCGTGAAGTAGAGGGGGCCCTTCTTTATGATAGTTCAACGTACAGGTTTCCAGTTTTAAGGTACATACTCAGTAGAAGCTGAACTCAAGTTTAGAGCGTTGATCTTTTCCTGGCCTGGAAATGTGTGATCCAGTCCTGTGTGTCAGTGTTGGCAGGGCAGCTGCCTCCAGCGTCCAGTCAGCCGTGTGAGTGCAGGGAAAGCAGCAGAGGCGGCGCCTGGTAACCTGCTGCCGGATGGTGATGTGTGGTGCGCTAGGTGCGTTCGGTGCCGAAAGGCTGTGACAGTCGCCCTGTATCGTGGGTTATCGGTGTACCTCCGTCCTAAGTCCAGGCGTAACTGTACTGTCTTTGCTGCTTTTCCTGTTCTCATAAGAGTAAAACCTAATGTGCCCATTCCTGTTAGTAGAAACTAACAGATGCTTTAAGGCTGATTTAATTGAAGAATAGAGTAATATGGGACAAAAATAAGTCAGGAAAAGCTTTAGGGATTCAGGGAAGACTGAAGATTTCAGGAAAAGATTTAAAGCAGTAAAGCAGTACAGTTCTTAAAATTGGAAGGTGAAGGGAAGATGATGAGGTCAGGTCAAAGACACAAGTTTTCAAAAATAAATTCACTTCAAGTGGCCCATACCTGATACCATAGGCTCGCAGCGTGTGCTTGAGAACAGCTTGTAGTGGACGTGTGCTCCTTAATCGTGAGGGTGGGACATCAAGGGAAAGACGAGCGCAGCTGCTGTTTCCACTTCTGACCTAGGCTCCTGTTTGACCTGAGTCTGTCTTGATGCAGCAGCACAGGCCAGCGAGGAGGCTGTGTCATTCCACCGCGAACGCAGTACATTTAGGCGCCAGGCAGTGCGGCGCCGGCACAATGCAGGGAGTGACCCTACCCCTCCCACCTTGCTCATCGGATCACCCCTAAGGTACAGTATTTTAAAATTCCACCAAGTTCAGCATGCATGCAGCAAACATTCTAACCTGTTTTGTCAGACTCAAGAAAGCATTAGAAGAGCTTTTTCTTTTTCTTTTACTTCTGTACATTTCAGCTCTTTTAGGCTTTCATTGCATGTGCTATGAGCCTATTGCAATATGCATGCTTTCTGTTGCACTGTGCAAGTAAAATAATCAGGTTGGTCTTGCAATTTTAAGTAGAAAATTTACTTTAGGGTAATGATAAAAAGTCTGAATAGCAGCCTTAAGTTAGCTTTTCTTTTTTTAAATTCCAGATTAATAATATTGATGTATCCTCCCAACATCTTGAAAATGTTTTATATGAACAAGTATGGGACTGAGTGATGAGGTTGTTGAGAAATAACACATACTTGTCCTCAGCTTGATAAGTCAGTTTGATTATTTCATGTCACTAAAATATGATCCATTTGGTTTATATTGCATAAAACTTGGTGTGTTTTATTTCACAGTCATCAGGATCTAGTAAATGACACAGAACTAAAATATTTAATTTATGTAAAGTGTGGTCATTTGGCTATAGCTGCTTCTGTGTATATCTGTGTTAATTTCTCAATCCCTTATAGTATGTTCAACAAAACCATTTTTATTTTTTCTAATATTCCCAAGTAAACAAACATCCCTTTGTAATATTAGGGATCATTTTCCATGAAATTTTAAATATTTTATTCTTGATTACATCAAATCTGATGAGTGTATCTTGGATAAGCAATGTAAAAATCTATTTCGAAGACATCCTTTGTTTTAAAAAAGACAAAATATGAACATCAAAATGTGAGCTTGCCTAAACAGTGCATATATTACACTATGTACTTTTAGCATCCTCTGTGCCCCAAAGCAGCACACGTATTAGTTTCCTGTCACATTGTAATTTCAGTTTAAGAAAGAGGAGTATTTGATAAAATAACTTGACTAAATGGTAGATTAAGGAGATAGCCTTCCCTTCTCTTTTTAAAACCTTGAGAGTAGCAGAACACTGTTTATTAAAACACTTCATTTTATATTCTATTGAGATTTAAGATTGTTACTTTCCTCTGGTTGTCTTACAGCTTGGAACTTCATCTTTTCTAGGTCAAGTTCCTAATTCAGGGATATGGGTTAAGCCAATATTTATAGTGTAAAAATGGGAAGATAATTTAAAAGAAACATCTATTCTACAAAGCTTTGCTTTTTGCAAGCCTCACCCCCTTCCATTTCTTTTCTTACCCCTTTCCTTTCCTCCTGAACGAACTTTCCTTTCTGCTAGTGGATTTGGTGCTTAGTCCGAAATGCAGAAAGAACTGAGCATTTTTTTCTGTTTTGTTTCTAATTTCTTTTTGCCCCATGATTAATACTTGCCATAGACAACTTCTTTGCCTTCCTACTTGTTCCATATTTATATTTCTTAGACAGTTTTAACCTTCTATTTGTAGTCTTTACAAACCCTTTTATTCTTTGCCACCGATGCACCTGTTGCATCTTGCTGACCAAGCAACTGTAGATACATCATTTTCTTCCTCTGCCTGGTGGAATATTAAAGAGATACTGTTCTATCTCCATCCAATTGCATAGTATTTTCCCATCTTGCTCTAGGATTTGAATGCATCATATCTGGGATATGGTGTGGAACTGACTTGTAAAGGGTTTACATTAGAAGTTTTGGAAAGTACTCATTTCCAGTATAAAAGTTGTATATATTCTAATAAGCTGACCAAAATTTAGCTGTGAGGAATTAGGAGAAATGTTATCCTACTAAGGTTGTATTGGTTAGCTGTAAAAACATGCAGATAAAATATATTGTTGTTTTTCAACGTGAGCAGTCAGATAATTCCATCTTTAATTCCAGGATACAGTATTCACTTAAAATTTGGATAACTTGTCAGAAAGGAATAGATGTGACCATACTTCCATTACAGTTACTGTATGGTGCTGTGAAAGTACAAGTAAGACCCCCTCATATTCTGAGGCCCCCCGTAGATGCTTGAGACCTCAGGGGTCCTTAGCCATGCATATACTGTGTTTTTTCCTACATGATGTTTTTGATGAAGTTTAATTTATAAATGTAGCACAATAAAACATTAACATTAATAACTGCTAATAAAACAGAACATTTATAGCACTGTATAATTAGAGGTATATAAAGCTTACTAATATTTTATTTCTGGAATTTTCAGTTTAATATTTCAGACTGGTGTTGACTGTGGGTAACTGGAATCACAGAAAGTAAAATCTTGATTAATATACTATGTTTCAAACTTAGTGAATTATTTAAATAATGACCAACCCAAAAGCAGCTTGTTTGCTTGTAATGATTACAAATGAATCATTAATTTACTTAATAATTTGCTTATTTTTTATAGTGCTGTTAGAATAAATGCAAGATTTTTTGTTTTCTTTGAGATAGGGTCTCATTCTGTAGTCCAAGCCACCCTGGCTTACACTGTCTGTCTAACCCAGCTAGCTTCAGCCCCAGTCCTCCTGCTTAGCCGTAGGGTGTTGGGATCACAGACATGCATGGCCACACCAGCTAGAGTTACATCGTAAGTGTTTCCAAATTAAGTTGCTAATATAGGTAGCTTTTATAGGCCTTTATTTAAATTTCTCCTAGTTACAAGATCTACAAACAAGTGTTTTAAACTTAGAATAAAAATATTAAGAATTCTGTACTAACCTGAATTTCCTGTGTTTTTGAATTCTAGTTTATATACTGGAGTGGAAAGAAATCAGTGATTTGGGGCAGCGAAAAAAAGAGTTAGCGTACTTATTTGATGTGTCTTAAGAATATAAGATTGAAAGATATGTAATAAGGTCATAGTAATGTGAGAATGCAAGATTAGCACTCATAGGGATCATTTTGTGATCAGACCTAAAGCCACCAAGTATTTGTTGCTTGTGTACTATGTTCAAGACACATTTTTCTCTGAGATCAAGATACTTAAGAGCATATTGTACTTGGGAAGATACATGTAAAGGTAACTGATAGCAGTACAAGGCAGAATATTCAGCTACTATCTCAGTGGTTCAGAGGAAGGAAGGACAGAACAACTATTCTATCACTGAAATTAGAAATGAGAGTTAGTACGATTGCATTGCCAGTGATACCGCCTGTGCCTCCTAACTGTAGACCCAGATTTCTACCTTTCCCTTGACTGTGTCATAGTACCTTTTCTCAAAGTGATAGATTTGTAGTGTAATTGAAGCTGTGAAAAGCTACGTTCATAGTTTGAAATGAAGTGCAGCCTTCCAGAGAAATGTTTTCTAACAATTTGTGCAAGGATGACAGGCTTTATTGTTGTTAAAAGGTTTGAAAAGAGATGTAAATATCTTATTACTAGCTTTTATACTTAAGAAAGTTTTACATTTATTTTTTATTTTTTATTTTTTTGTATTTTAGAGAAGGGTCTACAGAGTATTCAGGGTTTCACTACTAGATTGGACTTGTAGTGAGATTATAGGCTCGAGCCACCACGCCCAGTCTCAGTTGCTGTCTCAGGGCACCCCGGGAGCGGGGCCAGCACTTTAGTGTGCTGAGCTATTTGGCTGGCCCTAAGTTTGACATTTATAAGCACAGATTTTAGCTCCTTTTTTCTGGAGTTGATTTTTATGTGCAGACTAGCATTTTGAAAACATTTGTATATTTGGTTGTGCACTGTACATTTCTGGGTTGAGGACAGTATATTCTTAAATATGCTCACACTAAAGTTCATCTAGCTATACCTTTATAATTTTAAGTAGAAAAAATTTTGGAATGGAAATTCCAAGTGGAAAATTTTGCTGAATACATAAAATTATACTATCTTCTGAATCTGAAAGGATATATTTGAACTAATTAAATTTTTTTCTATTTTCTCATGAAATTAGTTTATTTTGGCAAAGTTTGTGGATAAGTTTAAATTGCTACTGAGGAAGAGTAACACATCTGTTGTATAGTAGGAATATAAAAACTTTATTCTCAGTATCTTCTTTTGATTTATATATATTGTACAAAGATCCTAGAAGGTCTTAGTCTAAGGACATTAACTCTCCTGTATAGCCCAGGCTGGCCTTGAACACACAGCGATCCTCCTTTCTGAGCTTCCTGTGTACAGGGATTCTAGAGTGTACACACCACACCTGCCTAGCTGTATGTATTTCTTACATTCTGCTTAGAATGTGTCCTGTTTTGTAGTTCTAAAAGAAGCCTGAAAAAAATGAATGCTTTTGGTATTTTATGGAATGTTCTATAATGGTACAAACACTCTATAGTCTACATTATCCAATATAGTGATGCTAGTGACTAGTGACAGCCCACGTAGGTAGGCCTTTAGCTATGGCAGCCAATAGTTAAGGTGGTTACTGAACATTGGAGATGGTCAGTGACTAAGGAACTACAATTTTTAATGAAATGCTCCCAAGCTACCGTATCAGACAGTGTAGCTCAGAGTATTGTCTCCACAGCCAAAAGGCTAAGCAGTATACTGTATGCAGCATTTTTCTACTTAGCCTTTTAGTTCATGCAGAAGATGTTTGTTTTATAGGGACCAGAGAAACCATTATATTGACAGAGACAAGTGGGTACTCATTAAAAATGATAAAGTAACTAAATGAGGTTACCCTTTGTGTTCTAGAAGTCTGTTTTAGTAATGGGTGCTGGCATAGTTTAAAGTAAACTTATATGGGCAGAATGCAATGTTGCGTTGAACATCATGAGGAGAATAATTACAGTGAAAATGTTTTTGTGAATTTCATCAGTTTAAACTTGACATATCTTACTAAAATTTGTGTTAAATATATAAGACATAAGTGAATTTAGGAAAATCAAAGTCTTGTAAATAATTGTAATAAAAAATTTATGACAGTTTAATATCTTAAAGATTTTATAAATTTAAAAAAGGCTGAAATGTTCTTGGAGAAATTACAGGTTTCCAAATTGCCAAGCTTTTCTGAACTAATGGATCTTTGTTAATGAGACTGTAATATGCATTGGAAAAGAAAATAACAAAATTTGTTAAAGGACCATAATTGGTAACTAACACTAATGGGTGGCATTATTTCATTAATATGTAGGCCTTTTACACACAGCACTTGGTATCAGTCTGCTTCTGTCCCTGTCCCAATGGTCATTTTTATTTCACTTGGTGAAGTAAGTTTCTCTGGGTCTCATATTAGTGATTTTTTTTTAAATTAAGATTATCATCTTAGTAAAAGTTGATAAAGATTCTTTGATTTTTTTCAAGTACAAAGAACTTTGTTTATTGTGAACTTCAGATTCCAGAATATCTAAAAAGATATACCAGCCTCAGACTACAAAGTAAGGTTCCTTACCGGGAGCCCGCCCCCACCCATACGTTGAATGTACTCACAGTTCTTCTTTCCTGTTTCCTTAACACTAGGATTTAGTCAGCTTTGAGGTGGAAGAAAGTTGCAGATTAACAATCTACATATATGTTTACTTGGCTCATCATGTGGAGCAAATCAATAAGGACCAGAGTATTTATGTCTGTGCAGTTTGGGTATTTTGCGAGGTTTCTTGGCTCTTTCTTAGGTTATGTTAAAACCTAAAGTTAAAGATAAAGTATCTTTGTGAAATCAGTTTTCTGTATTGATTTCATTCTAGCTATTGTTCTCTCTTTTCTTCCCTGTAATGTCTCCCCAATCCATGTTTTTTCGTAGCCTTCAAGATGGTCAGCAAGGCCAGCAGTGCACAGCCCAGGTCAAAGTCCAGTCCCGCCCCCCTTCTCAGGCCGCAGTGCTCAGTGCTAGTGCCTCCTTGCTGGTGAGAAATGGGAGTGGCCACTTAGAGACGTCACGTGACAATGCGTCTGCTGTAGGCGGTGGCAGTTTGCACGATGAACTTGGTATGCAGGCCTTATGTCGTCTCGGTGCTATAGAGCTTTAATGTGGCGGACGGCGGGTAACAGTGATTGCAGCTCTTGCTTGAGGTAGCTTCATTTTGGAGCTATGTGTAGGAACATTGTTTATGTAGGTTTTCTCTGTGTATAAGGAAAAACTGACTTCTTTCTGGGTGTCTGCCTATGTCCATTATTAATAGGTGGTTAATGTGTTAATAAGTATACATTTTAGTGTTGCCTTAAAATGATGTGGGGAAGTTTCTAATACCTAGGTATTTGCACCATGTGGGAAAAAAAAAAATTTTTTTTTAAATTGCATTGACTAAACTTTTGCTTTTAAAAAAATCTTTAAGATATACATGCACAGTGGCCGGGGAGATGACTCAGTGGAATAAGCGCTTCCCTGGCAAGCACAAGGGCCTGAGTTCCATCCCTGGTTCCGCCAAAAAAAAAAAAAAAAAAATTTGTGTGTGTGTGTGTGTGTGTGTGTGTGTGTGTATACATATGAAAGACAATGGTTTTGTGCTAAATATATTATAGATATTTTATATTATATATATAGCTAATAGTATTCTAATGCAATATTCTGAGGACAGCGGCTCTCTGCTAATATCAAACAACTTTATAAAAGCTTATTTTTTCTAATGAAGGTATCTATGATTATATAAATTCCTGCATAGTTAATTCTTACAGATGTAGTGTAGTATACATACTCAAATACATGCTTCTGTGCATTAGTATTTAAAGACTGGATTGTATACTGTTTTGTATTTCTGTATGTGATCCACCATTTTTATTCTCAGAATGGACATTAAAAATGGTTTAAGTAAATACAATGAAGAAAATTTTGATATTCAGAAATACCCATTTTAGGACCAGGGAGATAATTCAGCAATGTAAACACCTGCCTGGCAAGCTCAAGGTCCTGAGTTCAATCCCTGGTACAAAAAAAAGAAAAAGAAACATCCGTGTTATCAAAATTATAACCACTTTTCATATACAAAGATGAAAATGCAGTTTAGGTTTTGATTACAAGACTATTGCAGTCATGTGGCCAAAATTAGGCTTGATAAAACTGTGCATGCTCTCTGTTTATTGACTCCTTTTCCGTTTTGTAAAACTGAGGTACAGGGATGCATGAATATGGGCATGCATATATACACATACTCGTGAAAGAAAAAATCATTGACACTTCTTTTTTTAATATTTATTTTTTTAATTGAGAAATAAATATGCATTGACACTTCTTGAAGCAACTTGGAAGTGGTCACCTAAGATATTTATAACATACTATATGGTGGTTTTATGTATTTCAGTGAGAAGACAGTAAAGCACTTTAAATTTAGAATTTTTTTTCATAATTTTATTGATAAACAGATAGCAGTGAGACAGTTTCAAATCAAATCGGTAGGACAGTTTCAATAACTAACACATTGCATATATTCTTCTTAGTGGTTAATTGCTGTACAAAAATTTAGAATGTTTTTGTGTTTGAATTTGTCATTTGGAGAGGAAGAAAGTCTCTAAGGAGAATACTGGTGAGGGAATCAAGTTTTACGTAGCTGCTCGTTTTAATTGCAAGCAGAGTACTTTTTAGTTGTAAATATGATCTGTAATGTAGTACCATAATGCTTGTCACCAGCTAACTCTCATGGACAAAGGTTTGTGAGCCTGCAAATGTGAAGTTACAGCTTTTTCATTTGTCCATTGGCTTTATGGTAATTGGTTGGCTGCAGTAAAAGATTTCATTTTGATCTTCATTTAGTTTTTTTTTTTTTTTGGGAAGGGTCTACAGGATGTTCAAGGTCTCACTACTAGATCGGACTTGTAGTGATCTGCCTGTTTACAGGCTCCCAAGAGCTGGGATTATGGGCACACACCACCATGCCCAGTCTCAATCGCTGTCTCAGTATGCCCCAGGGGCGAGGCCTGCACGGCAGGCTGGGGATCAAACCCCTGGCCCTTCTTGCAGGTGCTTTAATCTGCTGAGCTACTTGGCCAGCCCTAGATCTTTAGACTTTTATCAGATCAAGGAAAAAATAAAATAGATAATTTTCCTCCATGAAAAGTTTTAGTTTGCTTAAAAGTTAGCCAAGCAAACATTCGTTATAAAACTTCACTTTAAAGCCCTGTGTAGATCATTAGAAATAAATATGTTTGACCTGTCTTGCTATTCTGGAGGTAAATACCCTCTTCTGATTGGAAATGACTAGCGCTGGAATAACTTTTGTGGCATGGTTTTTCTGTGATTTTAATTAACAGTAGTAAGATAATTCTTGAGTACTAATACTTAGATAGGTTAGCCATGATAGAATGTTTAACAGAAGATTGCTTCCTTCCAGATTTAACTGCTTCTCTAGGAAGTTTTTAAGCATACACTTTCCACATGTGAAGTATATATTTTATTGTATTTTATACTTATGTGTCATGCAGAGGTACTGAAATCTGTATTCATGAAGCATAATTGTTACTGATGGTTTTAGAAATCATATTGTGAGTGATACAAGAAAAGCTTGGATAATTAGTGTTCTTGTAGATTTCATGAAATGTTAGGGGTTTTTTTTTTTGTTTTGTTTTTTGCTTTTTTTTTAAGCTCAAGTGACTTAATAAAGCGTAAACTTTGAAGTTAACATTTTTGAAAAATAAACTTTCATTAGAATTAAGTCTTACTGTGCAATGTTTCACACCTTAAAGATTAATTTTATTCTGTTGAATCTTTCATCAGACTTGGTTATTACAGTATTTCACACTTTTTGTGAATTAAACTATAATAATGCTAAGTAAAAAGCTGTGGTTCAGCGCTCAGATTAGGCCACCCAAAAGGTGGCCTTAAAGATCTATTTTATGTTTGCCAAGCTGCTTCAGAAAACATGGCAATCACTTGCCATTTTCATGTTAATTATACCTTCTTTTTAGGAATAAAAATAATAAATAATTATTATTTAGCACTAATTATTATTGAACACTAATAAATTGGTGCAGTGATGAAAGATGCCTCTAGAGCTTATAATTACGCTCTTGATATGCAACATGGCATCTCAAAGGAAATGTTCTAGATAAGATCAGATGGTGGAATGGGAGAGTTAGCATGCAGGTGTGCAGTCGCTGGTGGCAGTGGTGATACGCCTTGGAAAATATGTCAAATTTTAATTTTGTTTCTATTTGAAAAATTTAAAAATTCTTACAGTACAGATAAGAAAGCAACGTAAGAGAGTTTTATGTTTATCAATATATAAATACAGGATTAAGTTTGGTTTATGTTTTATGGATTTAGACATTGACACAAGTGCATGTTTCAGAGGGTTTTTTGATTGTTTCACTACTGTCCAAGGACTGATGAAGTTATTCTTTGAGATAATGTGCCTTATTATAGAGTTTATTAGTTTGAAAATACCCAGTTCTAGAAGACTGAAAGGAAGCCTGGCAACACCCATGCCCTGTTGTCCTTATTAAGCAGTGTATAGCAGCTGTGTATAATTAAACAGAAATAAAGTTTAGAGGCTTTTAAGTGTTTTACTTTAAGGAGAAGAGACTCAAATGATCTATAATACATGAGAAACTTTTATTAGAGTTAGTGTTTGTGTTTTAGCAGCAGTTAAAATACTGTGCTACTTTGTGCATTTGGAGTGTGGCAAACAAAACATGTCTTGTTCATGTAAAAACAGAATCAGAGGACTGCCTAGAATGTTGGAGTTTTTACTGGCAGATTTTTCATTTATTGGAACAAAAAGGTCTACACTCAATTTACAACAGCCTTGATGTCTTTTTTTGCTTTCAGTACAACAATACTAAATTCTGTTTTTGATCCTTTTGGGGAGGAAGGCCTGCATATAACAGTATATAAATAAAATTCAAATGTTTATATAAATGATAAAAATGCTTCATTTTATCTAGAAGAAAGAGGGGCTACAAGGTATAGGGGATATATTCTACTTTCACAACTTTTTGGTAAAATATGTTTTTACCCAGCCTTAACACAGAAATGCAAGTTTACAGATACTGGGCAGCATGTTGAAGAAAAGTCGCCTGTAATCCCATCACCAAGTGATACCCGCTGTTAATATTTTGTCATTCTTTTATCCAGTCTTTTAAAATGTGTTGTGTATAAGTTTTTGAAATAAAAGTTGGGATTTATTGTGAATTTTTGTATCTTTTTTTGCTTAGTACGTCTGAACAACATGTTGTAACTGTTTTCTTTTAAATGGCTGCATAAAACTTTGTTTAGGGCCAGGGAGATAGCCAGTAGAGTAAGTGCCTGCCTGACAAGCGCAGCGTCTTGAGTTCAATCCCCAGTACTGCAAAAAACAAAAACAAAAACTAACTTTCTATAGTTCTTGAAAGGCAGTTCATTGTAGTCAGCTGTAGAATCAGACTGCTAGCTTCAAATCCAAGCTCCACCATTACTAGCTGCGTGACCTGGGACAAGATACTTCTTTCCCTGTGCCTCACTTTCTTTGTTTATTAAAGGGATCCAATGATGCCTACTTCATATGTTTGTGAAGGTTCTATATGTTAAATAAAATATGCGAAACAATTAGAACAGTGCATGACAGTAGTAAGTTTAATAGGTAAATATTATTGTTACTGCTAATAGTGATAAAACATTGCTATATCATGTTGTATTTAACCAGTTAACTACGTTTGTTGTTTGCCTTTAAGATGTTTCCCTCTATTTTCTATTACAATAAATGCTGTGCTGAAAGTCCTTTAGGAAATACTTTATGTCCTTTATTAAAGACTTATGATTGATTCTTACAATAAATATGTTGAAGTGGAATTCTCAAGAAGAAAAAACATTATTGGGACACCTATAGGTTTACTTTTAATTGCTTTATGAAAAGCTCATACAAGTTTATCTTTTATCTAGCAGGGTTTTAGAGTGTCTTTTATCCCCACAAATACAAATTAAAAATAAACCTAGATAAATTTTATCTGCTCTAACCTTTGTTCCCTGGATAATGCTCAGAAGTTTATCATTGACACTGTGCCATGTCCGTAGGTTTGTTAAGTTCTTTTTTTTTTTTTTTTTTTTTGATGGAACCGGGGATTGAACTCAGGCCCTTGTACTTGCCAGACAAGTGCTTATTCTACTGAGCTATCTCCCCAATATGTCAGCTGCTTTAGGAATTTTAAAAAAGACAACAGGGACTAGTTGAGATCTAATGTGTCTCCATTGTATTGTAAAGAGTTCATTGATCATTAGACTATCTGCCCTCTAGCACTGAACATTCTTAAAATTATTAAAGTCCATTAATACATGCATTTCTTGCAATGTAGTTTATATTGTTTAATAGAGAGATCACCTAAAATCTGTGGCTAAAATTAAAAAGCATTTTATATTTCTGTTGTAACTATCTAATGGGATTCATTCCTGGTGTTTGCTTTGCCTTCGTTATCTTCCACATGTGGCTTTCCTGCCTGGTCTAATGTGATTTAGTGGTTGTTGAAAGTTATGAGAACAGTTGACAGGGCTAGATGAGGGTGTTTCGGTCAGGTGGGAGTACCACCTTTGTCTCTGAGATGGTGACGTGGGAAATGTGTCTTTCACTTTTCCCAACTATCATTGGCCTATGCATGGTCACATGGTGATATGCAGCTGTCCTCTATCTTGGCAAGCATGAGCTTAACTCAAATTCAGGCAAAAAAGATATTAAGTGGAATAAGGAGAAAATAGACGCTGGAGGCCAGTCCTCAGTCTTTTGCACAATAAGGTAATAAGGATTTTATATCAATAAATTAAAGATCATTGAGCTGCTGAAAAAATTGGTAGTCAAAGAAAAGACATAAAAGTGAGTCCAAAATAGTGGGTTGTGGGTCCAAAATTCAACCTGGCTCATATTTTTTAACAATTGAAAATTAAAAGCAGGGTTGAGATTATTTTTTGTGTCTTGAATTGTAATCGTGTCCATTGTTGGCAAAGTCTTAGAAAAGGAAACCATTAAATGACAGAACATTTTTGTATAACACGTTAGAATTGGAGATCAAGACCACTCATACTTTGATCTTCAGTGGTAATTTCACAACACTGTGAGAATGATCTATTTGTCTTGGGACAAAGTAGACGTAAAAATTG
>NW_004524583.1:29580735-29614143 GCF_000260255.1 Octodon degus
TTTTTCTTTTTAATTTTAGGGAAGTGTCTACAGGGTATTCAAGGTCTCACTACTAGATCGGACTTGTAGTGATCTGCCTGTTTACAGCTTCCCAAGAGCTGGGATTACAGGCGTATGCCATCATGTCTAGTCTCAATCTCAGCATGGCAGGCCCGGGGATCGAAACCCCAGCCCTTGCGTCTGCTTGTAGGAGCTTTGACTTTAATCTGCTGAGCTATTTGGCTGGCCCCTATAATTTTTAAATCTTTTGAAGAGTAGTATTTTCAAATGAAATGCCAAAACAGACAAATATGACTATCAGTTTCCAAAATTGTGATTGATGCCTTGTCGGAATGTTACTGGCTACATTGTGCCATGCTTCATCCACTCAGACTTGTACTTGGCTAGACTTTTTCTCCCTTATTTTTCATCATATATATTAAATATAATAAGTGTCACCCACTTAACGTGTACAGTTGACTGTCTGCTCCGAGATTGTGCACCTGTGGAAACATCACAGTCAAGATGCAGATTATTTCTACCAGCTTCAGGAGAGCGTTTGTGATCTTTCGCAGTCCACCTCTCTTGTCCTGGTCATTCCTAGCCTCTCCCTGCTTTCTGTCATTAAGGATTTTCTTCTTCTAGAAGTGAATATAAGTGTAGTCAAAGCTCTCTGGCCGCTTGTGTTGCTTCTCGTGCACTGTAACCCTTTTACGTTCCCACTCTTGCGTTTGTCATTGTTCTTTTTCCCTGCTGAGTGCTACTCCGTGCTGTGAGCGTGCTGCATATAGTGTGTCCGTTTACCCGCTGATAGGCATTTGTGTCGTTTCTGCATTTTGGGTATTATAAATGCCTGTCAGGTTTTTGGAAACAAGCACTATATTCCCACCAGCAAGTTCCACTTGTTCTAAACCTTGTCAGCATTTGTTATTATTAGGCTTTATAATTTTAGGCCTATAATTTTAGTAGGTTTATGATGAGATGTCATTGTGATTTTCATTTATAGTTCTCTTGTGACTAAGGACAGTGGCATCTGTTGATGCATGTATTTGGCTTATGTAGATCTTTCATGAGGTGTGTCTAATAGTGTACTCATTTTTACAATTAGGCTGTCGGTTATTTTACTGTTGGAGTCTTAGAGCTCTTGATATTTTAGTTTTAACTTAGTTTTTAGAATATGCTTTTATCTTTGTATGGCTTGCCGTTTTGCTTACCTAGTCAGTCTTAGCATCATAGTATCATTGCTGTGCATTAGTTTATCAAGGCAAGAAATTCTCGGCCCTGTGAAACAAAATGAGAGCAGACGCACTTCTGCAGTGGTTTTGGGACAGTCCAGTTGGTGTGGGGATTCACAGGCAGGAGTGGAGATTCAGCTGTGGCTGAAGACAGGTCGCAATAAGTCAGATCCGGAGAACCAGATGTCACTTAGCTAAGTGTATCAGCCAGTCTGCATCTGGGACGCTCAACCTCTTTTCTGATTTCTCCTGTTTAGAAATCTAGCAGTATAGTGCTGGTATTGTAGGGAGATGGACTTCTTTTAAATACTGAAACTTGAGGTAGCAAGTTGATTTCTACTGTGTCAGGAGAGTTAAGAAGATTTTAGGAGCCTGAGGCTTGGGACTAGGTCAGACAGGTGGCAGACCACAGCCTGTGGGGTGAGTCCCACTTTGTACTTGGCTTTGTAAATAAAATGCCTCTTCATATGGTGTGTCATCTGTGGTGCCTTATGTTATACTGACAGGCTTGAATTGTTGCAGCAGGCACTGTGGCCAGTAAAACTTACTTCTGTGTGGCTGCTCATGGAGCAAGTTTGCTAGCCTCAGCCTCTGCTCCTGATCAGAAGAAACAAGCCAGTAACTGTAAACAGCGCTTATGGTGAATCATGTCTGTGTGGGTGAAAAGTCAGGATGGTACCTCCGAGATTCATTGTTGCCCCTGGTAATAGTGGGTGCTGTCCCGGAAATTAGAACTGATCTTAAAGGATTTCTCTCTTAAAAATATAATAATAAGGGAAAGGGGATTTAAAAAAAAAAGAAATATGCTGTAATATGTATTTGTAACCATCCCTCGACATATTATAAACCATGTAAGCTGCAAACATATAAACAAATAAAAAAGTACCTATACACTAATATGTGATATCATTATGAACAGAATCCCCATTATCAGAAGTAGGTACTGTTTTTACTTACTGCTTGAGGACTGTCTTGTAGCTGTGTGTGGTCCTCTTACCAGTCTTCAATAACTGCTGGATACGTTTACTTTCTGTATCTCCCCTCTTGCTCTGTGGCCCTTTTCTGCCCTAGGAATAATTCTAGAAAAGGGACAAATCTTTTAGGGCAGGGTATTAAGGTTAGAATTGGGGGACACTGCATGAAGCGGGGGCTGGAAGTCGAAGAAAATTCCCCACTGAATAGCCTCCTTTCTTTGTATTTGGAAGAATAAAAGGAGGTGTGTAGATGTCTTTAGAAAAACGGGTTACATTAACATTACGAATACAGTAGGAGTTTCTTAGCTGAACACTTCTTAAATTTCTTGATGTGCCTAAGCTCTGTCACGTGAGGAATTTTGTTGCTAGGACAAGTTTGAGAGTCTTGTTTCTTTTTCTTGTCTTTAATCAGTCTTTCGCCGGTGTGTACTTAGCACTTGTCTGCTGTGCCCTTCGTAGCTTCAGGCAGACATGTATGTGTCCTTGGTCTTACTCCAGTGCTGTTCGTCTTTGTGTTGCCTGTCCCTTATTTATTGACCTATGGTTGCTTTGAAATTCTCCTACTCAAAGAAATGATTAACAAATTTCTGTATATATTTGCATTCATTGATGAATATTCATGAATGAGAAATAGTTGGATGTGTTTTTGAGACAGGGTAGTATTATGTAGCCCAGTCTGGTCTTGAACTCTGGGCAGGCTTCCTGCTTCAGCCTCCTGAGTGATGAAATAACAGGTATGTGCCTATGTGCTGGCTATATTTTTCTTTAAAGATGTTATCTCATGACCAGTGTAATTTTTATGAGTGAAATTTCAGCTTCTAGTCATATTTTGTCCGAAATGTATTTCTTTTTCCTCTTGAAATCATGACAGAGTGTTCTTTCAGATATAATTATGAACTGGAAGTTGGGCCATAACAGGATAGCTTTAGTTTATTCATTGATGTTCCTTTGTTTTGGTTAATATTAATTTACTTTGAAATTGTTTTTAATGTAGGACAATATTAAAATAGTTATAATAAGATACATTTTTCTTGTTTGTCACAGGAGATTGAACCCAGGCCCTTCATACTGAGTTACATCCCCAGGCCTTTTAAATTTTTTGAAAATTTGGGGCAGGGTGTTGCTGAGTTGCCCAGGGTGGGCTCAATCTTGGGATCTTTCTTGGCCTCTCCGTGTGCTGCGATTCCAGTGTGTGCCACCATGTCTAGCTAGTGCATACTTTATTTTAAATCTAACTCTAAATATGGTTATAGCTTTGGTTTCAAATAAAAATCTACTGTGAATTAAGGCATTCTTAATCTTTATAAACCAAGAGCATATATACTTATCTCAGTTATTTTTCAAGCTGTCTATAGTAGGTTATTTGGCAAGTTAGTACATTAGAATATTACCAGATTTTTCAGTAAATTTTTAAACTGTATTTTTAGCATAATTTGTTTTCTGATTCATCTCCTAACTTAAATTTCATCCTTTAAGTGCTGCCCTATGCCATACTTACACTTAAAATGGAATATGAGATTTTTTCGGGCACTAAGTTGGCTTCTTGTTCCATGGAGCCTGGTTACAGTGTGTGTGTTCTGTGTATTGGAGAGCCTGGGCATGCTCCTGAGGTGTGGTAGCCAAGCACAAGCTTCTGAGTGGGAAAATAAAACACTGCTGAAGTCAGGCACATCTGTTGAAGTCATAAGTTCCGTTTTCTTAGACAAATTTTATATTTCTCTTTAAATTTCTGAAGGTTGGGGCTAGGAAGACAGCTGAGTGGCATAAGTGACTGCCTGGCAAGCACAAGGTCCTGAGTTTAGTTCCTCGTCAACAAAACAAAAACTGCAATAAAATTTCTGAAGGTTATCACTTGTCAGTTACTGGTCTGTCCTGAAGCATCAGAGCTGTAGATTTAGGTAGTACTAAAGCTACTCAATTTTTCTAGCTCTCTTTCTGTCTAGCAAACCTTTGTTACTAAATATTTGTATTAAAATGCTAGGGCCGGCCTGCTCAGTGGACTAAAGTGCCTGCTTAGGGAGGCGAAGAGATGGGGTTCCGTCCCGCCTTGCCATGCTTGCCTACCCCTGGGGTATGCTGAGAGGGCAGCTGAGCCTGGGCCTGGTGGCGCGCCTGTAATCCCAGCGCTTGGGGGGCTGAACACAGGAGTAGCACTGCGGGCCTGTGTAGTGAGACCCTGTACACCCTGTACTGAATACATAAAGTTTTAAAATAAAACGCTGCTACTTTAGGTAAGTGTAATACTAAACATCTGTAAAAGACAACATAGTAAAATCACTTAATATTCTCTCACTCATCTATTTGAAATTATAAAGACATGTTCAGTTCATTTTAGCTGTGTATAAATATACTTAATAACTAAAATAGATTTATAAGAGTCCTATGGAAAACTTACAACATAGTACAATAATTGAAACTACTACAGAGTACAGAATTAACTTATTTCTAAAATACATATGGATTGCATGTTATCACACAGAAGTGAATGCATTCATTTTTATTGAACTTCATGTGTAGTAGCTGAACTCCTCCTGTTTTTTGTTACTCTGATGTAGTCTTAAGTTTATGAAAATTTCAACATTTTACAATCTATGATTTTATTCAGGTTTTTTATTTGTTATTTTATTTTATTTTATTTTATTTTACTTGTGGTACTAGGGATAGAACTTAGGACCTTGAGCTTTCCAGGCAGGTCTTTGTGCCACTGAGCTGTCTCCCCAGCCCTAAAGTATTTTTTCTGTTAGTGAAAGTTTAGTTGTGATACCACAGCTAACCTCGATTATCCATTATAAAGAAGCAGAATGTAAAACATTACTGTTTAAAATTTACAGTTTCATTTGAACCAGTGGTTCTTTTTTCCCCACTAATAATTTCTGCAGCCTACACTTCCATGAAATGAAAACTGTCAGCAGTGCTTCTAAGAAGTATGCAGCCTGTATCATTTTATTGTTGTTTGTTAATCATGACTGAAAGACCAGGAAGGAAAAGTAGGGTCTTAAGATAATCTGTGCTGAATAATCCCTCCTTGGGAAAAATACACGAACTGAGTATTTTGTAAAAAAGCTTTTTCTTAATTGACCTCAGAAGTATATGATTTGTGCTAGAAAAGAATCCTTCTACAGCAAACAGCCTAATAAAATAAAATTATTTACATAGCCTGTCTCATGACCTACAGAAAGTATTTGATCAGTGTTACTTATTAAAGGTGTTTTCCCCTGGACCCAAGCCATTTATTTATTTATTTATTTATTTATTTATTTTTGGCGGATCCGGGGATTGAACTCAGGCCCTTATGGCAAGCACTTATTCTACTGAGCTATCTCCCCGGCCCCTCCCAAGCCTTTTAAAGAATAAAATAATGTTTAAAATGTTCTGTACATCCTTACATATTAGCATATTATGGCTTTTTGTCATTTCTTTGAAGGATTACATTTAAACTATACAAATTCTTACTGTGTCTTGTTTACATTATAAGCGTGGAAGAACCTGCGTTTTAGCGTGCTGTGAAGTTGATACTGATCTTTAGGATCCCTCAAAACTATTGAACAGCCTCAGTAACACTGGCTGGTGAAAGAAAAATCTCAGATTCTTGAAAAGCAGCCTGGGCTACCAATAGCTGGTTACCAAATTAAATACCGCTACTCACTGCCCTCCTGGGAATTTATATTAATTTGCTTATACGTCCTGCTAGCGCTGTGGCTTCACAGGTCCTCAAAAATGCAGTTGAGGCATTATTCAGATTTTTACAATTCTGTTACCGGAAATCACTTTGTGTGATTAAGTTTCTGTTGAGGCAGCCAGGTGTGTGTTGCTCTGTTTTCACGGGAGTGAGCATAGTATTTAAGGAAAGGCCCCAGTGATGAGTGTAAGGACTGCCGCGGCAGCCTTGTCGCTGAGAAGAGGAGTCGGGCCAGATTTCATTTCTAAACCTTTACCAGTTTTTAGAGCTATTTTGATGTCACAATTACTATTCCTCAATATTTCACAGAGCTCCTTGTTATAAAAATCATACTACTACTAATATTCACTAAGTAGTTCAGTTAGCACCAGCGCTGTAACTCGTTCAGTTTCTTACACTTCCTTAGGTTCGCTTTGATACTTCATGTCTTCCTAAATTGTCTTTCTTTGTTTTCTTGAAGTTTGAACTGTCTGAAAACTTAAGAGCCACTCACCACCTACAAGAAGTGGTCAGTTGGCTTAGATTAATTCACATAACTACTGGGATGTGTGGGCAGGAGAAGAGAGAAAGCTGCCTTAAGTTACCCTTCCTGTTAACCCCAGGCTATATATGGTAGCGTCTTACCCCAGTTTCTAGCTTTCTTTTTCAATTCACATCATGCTGAATTCCATCCAGATAATTGTTTTTAAGATATTTTGGAAAAGGTTGATTTTTTTTTTTAAATGTGAAAAGTTATTTAGTGTTATCATGAAGGAAAACTTCTTAGAATGCTAACAGCTTTTTTAAAAAATCATTTATTTGCTAGGTAAGTTCTCTTCTACGCTCTATGAGACTGGTGGCTGTGATATGTCACTTGTGAATTTTGAACCAGCAGCAAGAAGAGCATCTAATATCTGGTATGTGTGAAGACATGTTAGGGGTATATATGTGGTTACATAGATTTGCCATGTTTAAATATTTTAAGCCTCAAGGAGCAGAAGCTTGATTAAAATTATTTATGGCATGTACTTGAGGTATAGCATACGTGAAATCTTATGTACCTTGTAGAAGGGCTAACTCTAGTTAACTAACTTGTGCATTAATTTTAAAAAAATAGATTTTGGTGCTACTGAGGGTTGAAGCTGGGGCCTTTGTGCTGAGCTACATCCCCAGCTGCCCCACTCTTCTTTTTTCTTATTTGAGACAGGGTCTCGCTAAGTTTCCCAGGTGGCACTTGAATTTAGGATCCCCCTGCCTCAGTCTCCCAGAGTGTTGAGATTACAGGTGTGCACTAACATACCTGGCCCATTCTTTTGAGATTTGAGGGGCCATTTAAATGAGTAGGGTCTTCTAGTTATTTGCATAAGCATTCTGATCCAGTACGGTTAGGATTCGCTTTCAAAAAATTATTCAGTTGTAATGTATATTAGCTGATTCTTAACAGTAGAAACCTGTGAGAGTGGAGAAATTGAAACACTTGTTAGGTTTAGTATAATATAGGTGAAGAGTAATTTCTTACATTATATATGGGAGAAAGCCTCCAATTTTGAAATGCAAAATTAACTGACTTGTAGAAACTGAATTTTCATATTCTAGGCTGTATCATTTGTTAGCTTAAATATATTCCATTTTTAATGGCTCCGGGAAATTTATTAATTGGATCCTCTCATTTAAACACTTGCATGAGAACCTTGTGATCAAGCACTCGTATGTTACCAGTGAGAAAACTGAGGAATAAAGAAACTAGAGAACTTGTCCAAGATCTCAGTTTGCTGAAGAGGAGATTTGGACGCAGATAACTGGTTCATATGGTGTTCCCTTAATCACAACTCAAGGAAATGCTGTTTTATATTTTGAAGTTGACATGGAAAAGTGAAAATAATATAAATACCATCCAACTTAAACCATTTATTTTTCTTTCCACTGTTTCACAAACTATCCTCTGACTTTTTATCCATTTTATTTTAGTGACACGGACTCTCATGTATCCAGTTCTACCTCAGTACGATTTTACCCACATGATGTGGTAGGTTTTTCATTATTACTGCAGCATGGTATCTTTTCATATTTATATTAATAGGTGTACAAATCAGAAAAATCGATAAAGTCTCAAAATGTCAATTTTGTTGAAAATGGTTGAAAAATCAGCTGTGTTTCCTATAGCAGATCTCTCTTAGTCCTTTGATAAGAAACAAAGAAGAAACCATGAAATTTATTATGCCCCTAAAATACACATATTTTGAGGATCGGTAAAGGTCCATTTATTCACTAGCATCTATAATCTAATTGTGAATTATTAATTGTACTATTTGTCAACTTCACCAGATATTATGATTTGGTATAGTTGTAATGCCAATTACAGTTTGTTTGTTTGTTTGTTTGTTTGTTTGTGGAACTGGGGATTGAACTCAGTCCCTTGCCAGGGAAGTGCTTATTCCACTGAACCATCTCCCTGACCCCGACAATTACTGCATAGAAATTATGACATGAGATATAGTAGGAATTTAAAAAAGCATTGTTTATGTCATCAAGATATATATTTGAAGGGGGCCTGCCCAAAAGCTCAGTTGTTTAAATGCCTGCTTATGCAAAGCAGTGGGGCTCAGAATTCTGTGGTTCGTTCCCCAGATCCTCATGCCCTACCTGACCTGCCCATGAGGCATCTTGAGAGGACCAAAAAAAAAATCCTTCTCAACTTTGAGGGGCCAGGGAGATGGCTCAGTAGAATAAAGCGCTTCCCTGGCAAGCGCAGGGGCCTGAGTTCAATCTCTGGTTCTGCGCCCCCCCCCAAAAAAAAACCCCTATATATATTTAATATGTTTTATTATATATAATATGTGTATGTATACACGTACATATTGTGTGTGTGTGTTACTGCGCGGCCTAGCAACACAAGAGGAGAGAGTAAGATTTGAAAGCAGTGACAGCAGTGGCAGGACACCATCTGTGGAAATGAGAGCCAAGGGCTCAGATTTCTCGTTAGCAATGGGATTCCTAGTTTACTGAGAAAGGAGCATCCGTGTGGCTGGGAGAAGTTATCAGTGCTTCAGGGCAGGCTATTTCGATGGATTTGTTAGCTGTATGAGCATAAAGTCTTAAGGACTGCACGCACGCTCCCCAACCGCCTGTCGATTAGCTTGCCTGCTTTCAGTTCACCTTCTGTTATGTGACCCTCTGTGCTTTCTAGCGATCGTAGCTTTCCCAAGGAGTGGGCCAGAGTATTCAGGAGCTTGGGTAATATATAAACTGACAGAGTAACTCAGTCATGATTTAATTAAAAATATTTCAAGTTTTCTGGTGCTGACTTTGTTTTAGCTCTCTCTCCCACAGATTCGGTTGAATAGACTATTGACCATTGATACAGACCTGTTGGAGCAACAGGACATTGACCTAAGCCCTGACTTGGCGGCCACTTATGGTCCAACAGAAGAAGCTGCCCAAAAGGTTAAACATTACTACCGCTTTTGGATCCTGCCGCAGCTGTGGATCGGCATTAACTTTGACAGACTCACACTTCTGGCTCTGTTTGATAGGTAAGTAGTGTGATATTAAAATATGTGAAGGGTTTGTTCTTAATTTGGTGTCTTATGCCATTGTCATGTTAGGAAATAATTCTATTTTTGTCTTTTGGGGATTGATTCATTTAGAATCCATTAAAAACTTGTAATTACAATAAATTTATATAAGGAAATCTTTTATTATCAATAACAGTCATTCAGCTGGTTGTTAAAATATAGAATATATGAAGCATTGATAATCTTATTAATACTGTAGGTAATATGATCCTGTGTTAAAGGTTTTTTGTTTTTTGGTTTTTTTGGGCAGAACTGGGGATTGAACTCAGGGCCTTGCTCTTGCCAGGCAAGCATTTATTCTACTGAGCTATCTCCCAGGACCTTTTGCAAAAATTTTATGTATTTGGTACAGGATCTCACTTTTTTTATTTTCTGTATGTTAGGGAAGAGCCTGCAGGGTGCTTATGGTCTCACTACTAGATAGGACTTCTAGCGATTTTCCTGTTTACAGCCTCCCAAGTGCTGAGGTTACAGGCACACACCACCACACCCAGTTTCATTCACCCTCTCGTCGCCGACATGGCAGGCCCGGTGATTGAACTCTTGGCCCCTGTGCCTGTTTGCAGGCGCTTTAATCTGCTGAGCTATTTGGCTGGCCTTCCGAATCTCACTATGCAGCTCAGACTTATCGTGATCTTCCCATCTCAGCCTCCCCAACAGTGAGATTGTAGGCATGCATCACCACATCCAGTCTCCTTGGCTGGCATGGATGTGGTAGTAGGGATTGAGCCTGGGTCCTGTACTTGCCTCTATGCAGGCACCTAGACCATTGAGCTATCTGCGGCTCCCTCAGTATAAAAGTTATGAGAGGAAAATTTTGTTTCTACTTCTTAGCACTGCTATATTGGTGATAAACACATTGATTGGGTTACAAATGTGGTGACTTAACAGCTGTTTCCATTCGACATGGAATAACAGTACTAGATTTATCCTCCCCATGTGAACAGACAAAATATGCGAAAAGGTGGTTTTTAAGACACTGGAGGTAAGACAGTGAAGGACAGTGATTCCTGAGAGATGAGAAACAGATGCTGTGAGCCTGCAGTTGCCCCAGGAACCTAAGAGAGTTCCTGGATTGTGACACACGGGAGGAGAACTGAGAGGACAGCAGCCTTCATTAGTTGAGCTGGAGTCCATTGGACAGACTGTCTGATGAGAACAAGCTGGTTGGATGGCAGACCTCCCAGGTCTAGAGTCGGTCCTCTTGGCTGTTGAGCAGAATATTTTGAATTCATATATTTGAAGAAGCTGTCTGCTCCAGAGAATTTTGTCTCAAAAATAGAGAATTGTTAGCCTTGTGTGAACACTACTTTTAGATCCACCTAAAAAATTATAAAAGCAAGACCCAGAGAGCTCATGCTATTTCCACATAGCATAACAAACTCATGGAGATTGATAGTAATGTACAATTACCCTCCACTCACTACATTAGATTCTTCTCCATTCAGTCAGTGATAACCAGCCGTGCAAAGAAGAAAACATGCGAAGAAGTGAGAATACAAGACCTATCATAAAAATAAGAGCAACCAACTTGAAATGACACAGGATGATTAGAAATAATCCCCAAATCAAATTTAAAAAGTTGAATGCTACCATGTCTGGAACAAAAATGTACTAGGGTACTGAGGGTATGGTAGAACCCTGGCCTGGTTGGTGTGCATGAGGCTCTGGGTCAGTTCCCCACAGGAGGGAAGGAAGAGATGGCGGGAGGAAGGAGAGAGAGAAGAGGAAAAAGAAGAGAAGGGAAGTACACAGATGGAATTAATGGGTAGGTTACATATTATAGAAAAAATGATTAGTGAATTTGAAGGCATAATGATAGAAACTGTCTACAGTGAAGCAGGGAAAAAATAAAAACAATCTCTCCCTTCTAAACAAAATAACAACAAGAGCAAGCTGTGGGAGTGCTGCAAGAGGAGACAAGTACAAAAGAAAAAGTCTTGAAGAAGTAACAGTAAGCT
Organism: Octodon degus; assembly: GCF_000260255.1. NCBI lineage: Eukaryota > Metazoa > Chordata > Mammalia > Rodentia > Octodontidae > Octodon > Octodon degus. The sequence goes on from NW_004524583.1 coordinate 29,592,118, forward strand.
TTCCAAATCTGATGAGAACTGTAAACACATTCAGAAGAGAGGTCCAAGTACAAGAGCCTGAAGAAAGCTGCACCAAGGCATGTTCATTCCTCAGAACCAGAGGTAAAATCTTAAAAACCACAAGGAAAAAAAGAAAGCCTATCTGAATATGAAAGAGTAAGAATAGGAAGACATTCATTTTATTGGTGGAAATACTGAAAGAAAATAGTGGAACAGTGTCTTCTAAATTTTTGAAAGGAAAATTACTAAATTGTAGACCTAATATTGCATACCAGTGAAAGTATTCTTTTACTGGAGAGGATGGGGCGATAGCTCAGTGGCCTGAGCGTTTGCCTGGCAAGCACAAGAGTCTGAGTTCCATCCTCAGTACTAGATGCCATGCTGGCCCTGATGCCAGGCGTGGTGGCACATGCCTGTAATCCCAGCACTGGGGAGGCTGAGACAGGAGGATCATTAGGAGCCTGAGCTATGTAGTGAGTGCCTATACCAAATTAATTAATTTAAAAAACACTTGAGAAAAGGGAAGAAGAGAGAGACATTTTCAAACTAGGAAAAATGAGAACATTTTATCAGAAGTATATTCATGCTACAAAAAACAGTTAAGGATTTCTTTAAAGCAGAAGGAAAATGATATCAGAACTATAGAGCTACCTAAAAGAATAAAGATCACGAGGAATGCTAACTACATGAGTAAATATGTAAGATATTTTTCTTCAGAATTAAATCGCTTTAAGAGGTGATGGCTTAAACCAAGTAACAATGGACTGTGTAGCTCATCACATGTAAAAATAATACTGATAACAATATAAAGGCCCAAAGGAGAAAAATAGAAATATGCAAGTTTCTTGTATCATCACTTGAAGATACAGTATCATAAAATATATACAATAAATTAGCATGGGTGTGCAATGTTTTGTCTTGCCTGGGCAGCATTGAGTGAAGAGGAAGATTTTTGAGCCATAAATAAAATACATACATAGGTAATGTGTATGTAACAAGGCTTTATCTTCTTTTTTTTTCATAATTTTATTGAGAAACAAACAGCAATGAGACAGTTTCAAATCAAATTGGTAGGACAGTTTCAATAATTAACACATTGCATACTCTTTTTTCCTAGTGGTTATTTGCTGTACAAGATGCAGACATGATATCCAATTTACAAACACTATTAGAACAAATCCCTCTATTCATTAAGAGAATATAACTATCTATCCTAACCATTTTGAATACACAGATACAAAATGGACATCTATCTGTATCCCCTTTTTTGTTTAGTTCCGTCACTTAAATATTATAGGTATGTTAACTCAGCAAAATATTCTAAGATTCCAGTAGTCCATAATAGTATTGGGTCTTCTGCTTGACTGGCAATGTCAGAAATTATTGCCCTGAGTCCCCTACAGCTCAACATAGCAGCATGGCTTTACTTCTTATACTTCGTTTTTATATTTTTTATGGTTAAGACCAAGATAAAGTAAGACCTATATAACAAGAAATGTAACTTTCGTATCTCATAAGGTCAGTCACATCCCCTCAGTATTTATCCTGAGATCCCATACCTTAGATTGTAGAACCTTTGTCAGTGTCAGCCATGTGGATGAGTCACGGCCATTGCTTGGCCAATGTGTTCCCCGTGAAAGGCTGAGAGAATGTTTTCTCTCCATGTGACTCTCCTTAGGCACACTCTACATCATCGATCACTTTCCTCTTTGGCCCCATAATCTCCTTGATCAGAAAATTTGGGACACTACAGAGTTACATGACGTTACAGTACAAATTCTCATATGTCCTGAGTCTTAATTGACCTTGGAAGGCTAGGGCCAAAATGTTGACTTTCCTTGCAGCTCTTCTTTTTCTCTAATTTTGGTCTACAAACTTAGGTTGTTAACCCTCCAGAAGACAAGCTTATTGTTATTACCATACAACCTAGTCTGTTAAGCTTAACCTCACTATCTGTCTGAATATCAAACTTTATCTTCTTTAATATAAAATTTTAAAAGGACAGCAAGGGGCCCATAGGTTGCAGGTTGGACACACCTATAGGTAACCCCTAGTACAAGACTTAGAGCTTACATGTCAAGAAAGGAAGTAAAACAGACTAATAGAGATGATTCTCATTTTAAAAGGCATTAAAAAGAGATAAAAAGTACAGATAGAAAATAATACAGTTGGAAAAATTTTGAGTTACTTTCATTTAAAAAGACTGCTGTCTACAGAAATTTAAGTGTCAGAACAGTAGGTCAAAAATAAAAAGAGAAGAAAAAAATTGAGAAAGATAAATCATGATGGACCAGAGAAAAGAATTTTGAGCCATCTGTGTAAGTGTTAGATAAAGTATATGGCAGAGCAGAGAGTACTGTCACAAAGGGAACATCATTTAATAATGAAATGGAGTCAGGAAACTTGTAGGGTTTAACAGTCTTCTGTGGTTCTGTACCTAAAACAGCCTCAAAATACATATGGGCTGGAAGTGTGACTCTGGTAGAACACATGCCTAGTGAGCACAGGCCCAGTTGGGATCTTCAGCAGCACCACCTGAGAAACAAAGCAAGGCTTGCTAAGGTAAACCCACCAGTACAGCTGATCGCAGCGTCCTTGAAATGATCCGTGGATGAATATATGCAAAGCAGCCAGCTTCCCGTTTCCGTGACGACATGCCCAGGTGATGAGTTAGAATGAGGAAGCTTGGTTTGGCTCAGAGGTGGTAGTCCAGGCCACATGGCTCTCTGCTTTGGGCCTGTGGTGGAGCGGGATGTTACGGTGGGAGTACGTGGTGAGGATGCCACTCACGGCAGCCAGGGAGCAGGGAAGCAGGAGGAGCTCAGCGTGCACGTCCCCGTCATTGGAAAGATTTAAATATGAGGCTGTTTTGAAGACACAGAACATTCAGTCCCTCTCTGAAGAGCCATTCTTAGAAATATTATTCTTGGTTTATTATCATTTATAACATTTATATTTTTTCTCTCTTTTTTTTTTTAATGACAGAACCTATACTTCCTGTATGCTTGGTTTTGTGTTCTGCTTCAGGTTGCAAATGAGCTGAGCATATTTTCATGTCATTTAATATTATTTGATAACAGAACGTTAACAAGTAAAGGTTTAGCATTGTATAAATAGAATTTCCTCAAAAAGTAATGACATCAATTTAAGTTTTAAGGGTAGCAAAAAATCACCTTCATTACTAGTTCTAATATCTTGGACACAGTGTTTTTTTCTTTCACATTTTCAATTTGCTAAAGTATAGTATTGTTTCAGCAGCTTGATAGAGTCAGATAGGATTTTGGTCACTACCTTCATTCTCAAGACACCTAAGAGCCTGTGTTTAAGAGATCCTAACAAGTGCGGTTGGGGATTATTTGAGGGGAAAGCAAAACAACTTGGTATTGAAATTTGGTTATGAGCTTTGTCATATAAAATAATGAGTATTTCAAATTTAAAATTCTCTAGAAATTGTTCTGAGGTTTTAGTTTTTAAACTTTTTTTTTTTAATTTTTTTTCTGTATTTTAGGGAAGGGGCTACAGGGTATTCAGGGTCTCACTACTAGATTGGACTGGTAGTGATCCGCCTGTTCACAGCTTCCCAAGTGCTGAGATTACAGGCTTGCGCCACCACGCCCAGTCTCAGTTGCCGTCTCAGCATGCCCCAGGGGTGGGGCTGGCAGGACAGGACTGGGGATCAAACCCTTGCCCCTGCACCTGCTTGCAGGCACTTTAATCCACTGAGCTATTTGGCTAGTCCTTTTAACTTTTTCTTTGTATAATAAAGTTGCCAGAAAGGCAAATGTTAAGAAAAAACTTCTAATAGAAGTGAAAGCTACAGTATAATTGGAACTTTATAGATTTGGTATGGCACTTGATTTGAATTTGTGTTGAACCCATATAACAGCAATTTCTTTTTCAGTGTGATCTGCAGCCTGTTCAAACCTAGTGCTGCACCCAAAGCGCATTCCAGACATTCTGCTTCGATGTCGGCCCTTTTTTGCATCTGTTTAATTTCTTCACAGTATACTTACTCAAACGTTTCTCTGTTAACAGAAATCGTGAGGTCCTGGAAAATGTATTAGCTGTCATCCTGGCTATTCTTGTGGCATTTTTGGGATCCATTCTTCTCATCCAGGGCTTCTTCACAGACATCTGGGTCTTCCAGTTCTGCCTGGTCATAGCCAGCTGTCAGTACTCACTGCTGAAGGTATTCACCTCTCTCTCTTTTTTTTTTTTTTCATGCTGTGGGATAAAATTGATGTGAAAAGCAAGCGTTTTCATACCATTTGTTGAATAATAAGATAATTTTTGGATTAATTTTCCTTGGATGTTTGTATTATATAGAGAACAAAATAGAGATATAAACTTTAAAAAAACTATGTAAATTAAGTTTCCTAAAAAATGATTTCTTTGTAATTAAAACAAAATATTAGGCAAACTTAGGCAAAGTGAAAGGACCACAGTTTGATCCCTGACACCGCATACTGCGCCAGCCCCACTCCTAGGGTGGGCTGAGCTGGCCACAAAAATATATATGTATACGTATTTTAAGTAAGAATTTTCTTTTTAAAATTTTGTTTCTTTTTGATTTAACATTAACTTTTACACTCCAATCTATTGAATTTTCTGTGAATGAAATTTATTAAAATCTGTCATCAGTAGGTAAAAGTCAAAACTTTGTGTTTGTTGTTATTTTGGAACATCAAAAGAAGTGTGGTGTCACATTATTGCTTTTTATTTTTATTTTATTTTATTTTTTTTAATTATTTATTTATTTATTTTTATTACATTTATTTATTGTGTGTGTGGCCAGCTCAGCCCACCAGGGGGCGGGGCTGGCTGGCATGTGGTGCTGGGGGATCGAACCGCGGTCCCTGTGCTTTGCCAAGCTTGTTTCAAGTAGGTGCTTTAGACCACTGAGCCATCTCTCCAGCCCCACATTATTGCTTTTTAAATAGAGGCCCGTGGCAAACCAATTGCTGTCAATTTTAAGTTTTAAAAAATGGGAGAATCAAGTACACCAACTTAAGTCTAACAGAATTTCACTTTCCATGTAAAATTGCTGTGAACTGAATACAGAGTGTTTCCTAGCTGCTTATTTGCCTTGTATGTGTTAGTCTGAAGAGCCCTTCACTAGACTGCTAACTGCAGACGTATACTTTCAGTTGTCCTTTCTTTCTTCTCTGCCTCTTTAAGTAGAATAAAGCCAGCTCTAGTCATGTAGGTTACTTAGGTCATCAATTCCATTTCTTTAAGGTGTGTGTCCATGTTTGCTTTCCTCATTGCAGTACTAAAATTACAACCTTTTTTCTTTAAAGAAAATAAATAAATAAAATTTCAAAACAAGGTAAGAGGAGGGCCGGTGAGATAGCTCAGCAGACTAAGCTCCTGCTTAGGCAAGTACAGGCACCAGGGTTTGATCCCTGGCACCATACACTGTGCCAGCTCTGCCCCTGGGCACGCTGAGCCGGCCACCGAGACTGTGGTGGCGCACACCTGTAATCCCAGAGCAGGGAAGGCTGAAAACAGGAGGACCAGTATGGGACCGAGCTGCGTAGTGAGACCCGTCCAAAATACATGAGAGAGAGACAGGAAGAAGACAGCAATGGTTAATGCATTGCATATTATTATCTTTAAATTAGTTATACAGAGTATGAGATATAGGCATTTAATTGTCCAAACAATATTAGCCAAAAACTTCATTTTTAGTGAACAAAGAGAAATTAGTAATATAACTATCTTAACTATCTTTTGTGTTTGTGTGTGTGTATATATATATATATATTTTTTTTTTTTTTCTTTTCTTTTTTCCTTTCTCTCATGTCACTTTGTCTTTCCTTTTAAGCAGTTTCTTCCCATTTTACAGTATCTAGTGTACAGTTTGGATCTTATTTACTCTTTGAGCCTTTTACCCTAGGGAGAAAATACAATGCTTGTGCATGTGCATCTGATCTACTTAACTTATGAGTATGACATTGAGTTGCATCCATCTACCTATAAAAGTCTCCAGTTTTTCTTTGAGTAGTGTGCCATTGTACAAAAAGATGACATCTTTTTTATCCATTCCTCAGTTATGAGCAATTCGATTGTTTCCATGATTTAGCTATTATAAATTGTGCTGCTATAAACATGGGTGTACATATATCACTGTGGTGTATTGTTTTTAATTCTATGAAGATACCCAGAGGGGGAGTAGCTGGATCAAAGGGGTCCTCCCATCCTAGTGTTTTGAGGAGTCTTCAAACTGATTCACACAGTGGTTGTACCAGTAGAGCAGGGTTTCTTTTTCCCCACAGCTCCCCAGCATTTGTTATTGGTTGATTTTTTTGATAATAGCCATTTAATATGGAATCTCAGTGTTGTTTTAATTTGCATTTCTTGAATGACCAGTGATGTTGAACATTTTTTAATATACTTATTTGCCATTTGTATTCCTTCATCTGAGAAGTGTGTATTCATCTCAGGTGCCCATTTTTGGATTGGGTCTTTAAATTGAAGAGGTCTGACCTTTTTGAGTTCTTTCTATGTTTTCAGTAGTAATCTTTTATTATGGAGGAATAACTGGCAAACATTTTTTCCCACGTGGATTGTCTCTTTACTCTGTTGCTTTCTCTTGCTGTGCAAAACAAAACAAAACAAAACAAAACAAAACAAAACAAAACACCAAAAAAACTTTAATAAGGTGGGATCCCAGTTGCTGATTCTTTGTGATAGTTACTGTGCAATCAAGGTTTTATTTATAAAGTCTTTGCCTATACCAGTGTGTTCAAGAGTTGTACCTACTCCATATTCCAGCAGATTTAATGTTTCTGTTTTAAAATTTAGATCTTTGATTCATTTCAAATGTAGTTAATATATGGTAAAAGTTAAGGGTCCAATTTTAATCTTGGTATGTATTATTACCATTTATTAAACAGGTTATCTTCTAGTGGATGTGGAACAGGGTCACACTATGCAGCTTTGGCACCTTTATCAAAGATAAGGTGGCTAAGTATGTCTGGAGATGTTTCTGTCTTCTAGTCTGTTTTGCTGTTCTTCAGGTTTGTTTGTTTGTTTGTTTGTTTTTGCCAGTACCATGCTGGTTTTTTTTTTTCCATATTTTTATTGAGAAACAAATAGCAATGAGACAGTTTCAAACCAAATTGGTAGGACAGTTTCAATAATTAACACATTGCATACATTCTTCCTAGTGGTTAATTGCTGTACAAGATGCGGACACGATATCCTGTTTACAAACACTATTACAACAAATCCCTGTATTCATTAAGAGAATATAACTATATATCTGTCCTAACCATTTTGAATACAGATACAAAACAGACATTCATCTGTATCCCCTTTTTTTGTTAAGTTCCATCATTTGAATATTATAGGTGTGTTAACTCAGCCAAATATTCTGAAAGAGTCCAGTAGTCCATAATAGTATTGGGTCTTCCGCTTCACTAACAGTGTCAGAAATTGTTGACCTGTGCCCCCTACAGGTCATCATAACAGCATGGCTTTACTTATACTTCGTTTTTATACTTTTCTGCTGGATGGTTAAAACCAAGGTAAAGCAGGATCTATGCAACAAGGGTTGTAGCTTTTGGGTCTGATGAGGTCAGTGAAATCCCCTCAGGATTTATCCTGAGATCCTGTACCTCAGATTGTAGAACCTTTGTCAGTGTCAGCCATGTGGATGAGTCATGGCCATTACTTGGCCATTGTGCTCTCTGTGAAAGCCTGAGAGAATGTTTTCCTCTCCATGTGACTCTCCTTAGGCACACTCTACGTCATCGATCACTTTCCTCTTTGGCCCCATAATCTCCTTGATCAGAAAATTTGGGACACCACTGAGTTACGTGGCATTACAGTACAAGTTCTCGTATGTCCTGAGTCTTAATTGACCTTAGAAGGCTAGGGCCAAAATGTTGGCTTTCCTTGCGGCCCTCCTTTTTCTCTAATTTTGGTCTGCAAACTTAGGTTGTTAACCATCCAGAGGACAAGCTTACTGTTATTACCAAACAACCTAGGCTATCAAGCTTAACCTCACTATCGTCTGCATATCAAACATCTTAGACATAATATGGAACAGGTATTTTTCATCAAGTATTGATATGTTGAACTTTAAGTCCCTACACCATGCTGTTTTTGTAACAATAGCTTTCTGGTATAATTTCAAGTCAGGGATTGTGATATCTTCTATCTTCCCTTTGTTGCCCAGAATTGCCTTTGCTAGTCTAGATCCCTTTAAGTTCCAAATGAATTTTAGGTTTGTTTTCTCTAATTCTGTGAGATATACTGTTGAAATTTTGATTGGAATTGAATTAAATCTGTGTAATAGTTTCGAGAGAATGGTTATTTCCTTTATATTGGTTTTTTTCTCCCCAAGAACAAGGGTTAGTTTTCCTTTTTCTGAAGCCTTTTCAATCTCATTTTTTTCAGAGACTTAGTTTTCAGTGTAGCGGTCTTTTATATCCTTTGTTAGATTGGTTCCAAGGCATTCATTTTTTGGATGCTGTTGCAAAAGGTGTTTTCCTGATGAAATTACAGCCTTTGTGGTAGCTAATAATTGTTTTGATTGCTAATTGTAGGCCCTTCTGTCACACAGTCTTCTGTGGATGGCATGTCATTTAACACCTGTGCATACCTTCTTATATGTCCTTCTCCTGCTCACTGCTGTCCTGTAACATTGCTGCCCTGGTTTTCACCATCTGCAAATAACTTTTGCTTTTTTGTTCCTTCCACTTTTTAATTTATGAGCATTCTGAAGCATTCATTTGACTCTTGTGTTACCTTACATTTCCTTATCCATGAATTGTCATCCTTTTTAAATTATTATCATTATTATTATGTATTTGGTACAGGGCCTCACTACACAGTTCGGGCTCACATTGATCCTCCTGTTTTCAGCCTCCCCAGTGCTAGGATTACAAGCGGGCACTACCATGCCCGGTCTCAGTGGCAGGCTCGGTGTGCCTGGGGGTGGGGCCAGCGCAGCGTGTGGTGGTGGTCATTGAACCCCAGCCCCTGCACTTGCCCAGGCAGATACTTAGTCTGCTTAGTCTAATGGCTATCTTACCAGCCTATTACTTTCCTTTTTGCCCCTTCGTAAGAATTAAGGCCATATGTATACTTCAGAGTCTTCACCTTTTTCACAAGCTTTAGGAAAAGAATAGCACAGAATCATCTTCTAATTAATAGTTTCCTTTCCCAGTTCTTTGGTTTTGAAAGTGATGTATCAATTCAAAATCCTAAAATTTCACCCTTCCTGAATCTTTGATAAATAACCAAGTCCAAGTCCCCTTCATTATATTTGATGATTCTGTGTTAAAATCATTGGTTTTTGTTATTTTTTTCCCTTTTAAACGGTGTTTTTGTATTTATTTGTTTATTTTTATTTTTTGGTCGTCTGGGGGTTAAAATAGCCTTCTGCATGCTGGACCAGCACTCTGTTCTTTCTTGTCTTGTATTTCAACCACTTTATCCCTCTATGGCCTTCAGTCATGTAAGTTCATTCCCTCCCTCCAGTGTCTCTTTATCCCATTATTTTTTTCCACTGCTTTCAAGTTATTATGGTTAAGTAGGGAAAGGCTCACAGATTTTTGAAGTAGTTGACCAGAAGAGTAGTAATGTCATAAGCAGAAATACAAAAGACAGGGTAAGAAAGGCTTTAGAAGCTAGGAATTGAGGTTGAAAGAGTTCAAAGGTTACCTGAACTCATATTGAGCCTGGGGTCAAAGGCCAAGATTAGTGAAACTGATCCAGTGTAGAATTGTAGGGTGTTGAAAGACTAGTCTGATGAAATTTTTCAGTAAACCATTGGGGGGAAAAGTGAACTAGAATTTGGAAGAAAAGTTAAGATTGGAGTAGTTATTTAATATTAGAACAGTTTTTGTAGGAAAATTAATAAAATCTCCTGCAAGATGAGAGCTGAATGGCCTTCTCTGAATTGTTTGCTAAGCTTGGAATCCGTAGGCAGAACTAGAGTTCTGTAAGCCAACCCGTGTTCCCTGTGCCTCTCCTCGATAGAGTGATGCTCTGGAAAAAGCATTCTGCGTTAACTGTACTCATGTGTACTAACGACTGTGTAAGCAGGGTGCGTGTTGACCACGTGCCATTTCAGAAACCTTGAGCTGGATAGATGCAAACTGATAACTGAACAGAATCGGTAAGACTTGGGGAGGCATGAGAACGTGTAATGTTCCAGTGGCCCCTGCGTCTGGTGCTGATGTCTCGTCTTTGGAATAGAACTAATGGAGGGCAGCTCTTGACCATTTCATTTCTGGCATTTTGAAAGTTGCTTATGCATCATCTTATCTTTCTGTTCTATTTTTTAGAGTGTTCAGCCAGATTCTTCTTCTCCCAGACATGTAAGTTACTTTTAATACAACTGTAACTGGCAGTTCATTAACATTTGCCAAAGCTCCCCCACCCCTCTCCATGTGTGTATCAAACAGTTTAAGATTTATGTTACTACTTTCTCATCTCAGTTTTGACATACTGTATAGGTGATTTATTAGCATGCAGTAAAAATGATGTTGTACTGATAGACTGTAAATCTTAATCAACATGAGCATAATTCATTTTGTGATAACCTGTAAGTTATCAGAGTAGACGTGGTTCATGTAAACTTATGACATGATTATTTGCATTTAATAAATTTCATATAATTCTGAATAAGTATTAACAAATAGAATTTTGAAGAGAAAAAAAACTATTATTTTGCTTTAATAGCCCTTGGAGCAAGAGTAAAGAAATACACATTAATTAATGTGATATTAAAACTTTTGGACTAATGAAATGAAAATCTTACTTACTTTGTGACGATACAGAAATACCTGCTGCTTACCAGTATTTATATGGCATATGATCTGGCTTTAGACGTAGTATGAATATTTAATAGAAGTCATCTTTAAAATAGTTCAAAGATAAACTTTCATGAATATAATATTTTTGTTCATACACTAGGATAGCTAATAGCAATAAATAAGCAAAAGAAATGGTTTTCTTTTGACTATTATGTTTATTATTTTGTAAGATTATCTTTAGATGATCATGATATATGAAAGCATTGCTTTTTAGCTTTAAATTTTGTTGTAATTTTGGGTTTAGAGAAAAATTGTGAGCATAGTAAAACCTGGAACTGTTCGCCCCGAGAGCCTGTTAACCTTCTGTTGTGCTTGCCTAATTCCTTTTGTGGCACGTGGCCTCTCCTCTCTCCTCTCTCCCTCTTCTCCTCCCCTCCCTCTCTCCTTGCAGACAGGGTGTCTTTACATCTGAATAGCACTTCTCCTTGAGGCGTTTTTACGTTAGGTTCATATAACCATCGAAGTTAGGATGTTAGCGTGGACACAGTGCCATTTTCTACTCAACATGTCTTTAGTGTTTGCGTGTTGTCTCAGGTGGCAGTAGAAAGTCCTTGATTAAACATTTTGTCTTTTAAGTTTCCTGTAATCTGAAGCAATTCTTGAGTATTTTAGTTTCATGCTGTTGAAAATTTTGATAGCGAATGGCCATGATTAGACTTTGAAGGCTGTCCAAATAGCTCAGCGGTTTGGCCATGCCAGCTTCGGCCCAGGGCGCACTGAGATGGCAGTTGAGACTGGGCGTGGTGGCATGTGCCTGTAATCCCAGCACTTGGGAGGCTGTAGACAGGAGAATCACTACAAGTCCGATCTAGTAGTAAGACCCTGAACACTCTGTAAACCTTTCCCTAAAATACAGAAGAAAAGAAAAGAAACAATTAGACTGATTAGATACAGGACAAATAACGGAAGGAGGAATATTACAAAAGTATGTGTTGTTCTTAGTGTAACATCACAAACACAATGTTAATTTTTCCTCTTAATAGTGATACTAATTCTTGTCTTTTGGGTGAAGGTAGTACCTGTAGGGTTTTTTCACGTTTGCATTTTTTTGGGAGTACCAGGATTCGAACTCATGACTTCACACTTACCAGGCAGGCGCTACACCACTGAGCTATAACCCTGGCCCAAGTCTGTTGTTGAGAAGTAGGCAGCTCTTTGTTGGGATGGACGGGGACACTGTCTTGTTTGTTACAAACTCCTTTTTGACCTTTTCCTCGCCCGATGCTAGCAGTATCCATGTTATCCAGTTGGGATAATAAAAGTGTGTCCATCTTTGCCAGATGCCTCTAGGACGTCAGGCGGCTCCCACTCCCTCAGGGCTGTTCCTCTGCGCATGCTGTTTTCTCTTGTGTGTAGTGTCCCATTGGGAGATGTTTTGAGACTCTGTATGGCTTTGCTAGTCCGTAAACCTCTGCTTCCATGTTTTAGTATGGACTGGTGTCTCTTGCATGAGTCAGTTGCCATGTGGTGGTTTCCAGTTGTGATTATCTAATTGCATCGTTCCTTCTCCATTTTATCAGTTAATGTTTCACTAAAAGAAATAGGTTTTCCTTTCACCTTTATGTCTGTATTGATATGGACTTGTGCATTATTGTATTTAGTAGACTACATGTTGCTACTTGATGTTCCAGGTTGCCTCTTACGTGCCGCTGGAGCTCGTCCAGCTGCTCTCTGTGTCCTCTGGACGTGCTCCTGCTGTTCTTTAGCTGTTTCCTTTTTGCAGTATCGCCGTGTTCCAGGTTGATCTTAACACTTTCCTGCCCTAACACTAAGCCAGCGTCTCCTTTAGGAAGCCCTGGGTCCCTTTCAGGAACAGTGTTATGTGTCACCTTAGGATTTAGTTGATAGTAAGCGTTGCTGCTAGAATGTCGTGGCTTCGGGGCCATCTGAGGAGACGCACGTAGGTGCGCACATGCACAGGAGTGTGTGCGAGTGTGCGTATGTGTCTAGTCCTCCATCGGTTTGTGCGCACATACTACAGTGAGTTCACTCGGACACTTCTAATTTTAGTCCAGTTTCATAGTATTCATTCTATCCTTTCCTCTTTCTAAATACTGTCATTCCCTTCTGTAACGTCCAAAACCTGGCTTCCACATGGAAATGTTTTGCATCCTGAAAATGTTAAGTCATTAGAGATATCAGAAGCTAATGTGACTTAAATCTGACTGACTGACTTTCTAAAATGTATTATTCGCAGGGTCATAATCGTATCATTGCCTACAGTAGACCAGTTTACTTCTGTTTATGTTGTGGTCTTATTTGGCTCTTGGATTATGGTAGCAGAAACCTTACTACAACTAAGTTCAAATTATATGGAATTACTTTCACCAATCCACTGGTGTTTATATCAGCCAGGGATTTAGTTATAGGTGAGTGATCTTTAAAGCATCTCTGATCTTAACTTTGATTTGTTTGTTTGCAATAGTTCAATGATAAATAAATCAATTATATAAATCAAAATTGTTTAATAAGTTTAAGTTCTTTGATATCCTTTCTAGACAACAAAACTGTTGAGCTATTATGAGTGTAAAAGCCAATAATAAACATATTTTAGAAATTATTTTTTTCTTAAAGAGGATTTAATGGAGATTTTTAAAAAATTCTATATTTTAGGTTCTTTTTATGTGAAAAGGGTTCAAATAATTTGAAAGTGTTTAAAGTTGAAAGATTTTATTGAATAGTTATGCAGCAATAATTTTAAATTTTATCTTAATTGTATATGTAATTTATGTTTATAATATAATTTGTATTACAGTATGTAATTTATATTAATACTGAATTTTTTTCATTTGCTTATGATCTTTAAATCTCTCTTTTTTTTTGGCGGTGCTGGGGAATGAACTCAGGACCTTGCGCTTGCCAGGCTGGCGCTTACGCCGCTGAGCTATGTCCCCAGCCCCTTGCTTATGATCTTTAAAGGAAATAAAAGGAGAAATATAGTTTTTTTAATATACTCTTCTTTCCTTCCATAGTGTTTACACTCTGTTTCCCAATAGTATTTTTCATTGGTCTCCTGCCTCAGGTGAACACATTTGTAATGTATCTTTGTGAACAATTGGATATTCATATCTTTGGTGGCAATGGTGAGTACTTCTTTATAAACATTTGATTACACTTTCACTTATGTAGATTATGAAGTAATAAGCTAAATATGGAAATACTTCTCCATGTTCATTTTAAAAGTAAGAATACATAAAGGATATGTTTAAAAATTGGAGGCTGAAAAGCCGCTAATTTGTAGGAAGGAGCAAGCAATCAAGCGTGCAGTTTCAGGGAAAGCTAGGAACATGGCGCTGAGTGCCGCGGGTGATGAAATGATGGCTGGGAGCCCCGAAGCGCAAGTGGGGTGCACACGGGCTGGGAGCCCGAAGCGCGAGTGGGGGTGCACACGGGCTGGGAGCCCGAAGCGCGAGTGGGGTGCACACGGGCTGGGAGTTCGAAGCGCGAGTGGGGGTGCACACGGGCTGGGAGCCGAGCGCTGCCCTGGCCTTTCCCGCACACACACGTGCACACGGAGAAGTTTAAGGTGCAGACTGCACACGGTGAGAGCTCAACAGAAGTGATCGTCAGGCGGAACGATTCAGCGGTGTTCTGTGTAGAAGGGATGCGAATGTGGCTGGTGTCTTCCTTTCTCTCAGATTTAAAATAAACCTGCAGAAAGGAGGATGACTACTACAGAACGTTTACTTGAAATTGATATACAAACCTGAGATACTTGTAAAAGATCTCTTTCAAATAGAGGTCTGATTTGAAGTGTTGTTTTCCTTTCATATGTCCATATTTTTTATTTCAGAGCTTTATCTTTCAAATAGAAAATCAAAACCAGAATCTAACGGCATTTTTTTAACTAAATAAGATTTTTAAGTAATGTTTTTGTTTTTTAGAGTATGATATATAGCTATAACTTGATAACTTAGGACATCTATTCCCCTATCAAATGTTCATTTTCTTTAAAAAATACCATGCTAGTATTACTCTGGAATAGACAGTGATGTGCAGCACTTTATTCGCAGCTACCATGGCTTGCTGTTGTTTACTGTGACCGTTTAACATTTTACCCACAGAGGAAGATGCAATTGCAGAAAATACTTGAAAAGGAAGGAAAATGCTATCACTTTGTCTTGTTTCTTCACACTTCATATTTGCTGTCTTTATGTTCCAAGTACTGTGTGTGCACTACAATCATCTCTCCTTATAAAATGTTGATATTATGGCTTAACTTTTAAATACAAAATAACCTTTTGTTGTTGCTGTGTATTATACTAATTTTTTCTATTATTTTAAAAAAGTTTTGGAGGCATTAATATGAAATAGAGCTGATAAAGCAGCCTAGCTTAACAGATAAAAAAGACTGTTAGTATCTAGGGACTGTTAGCATTGTTACAGTTAAATAGTGTGGTAAGGGCTTAGTGTAGGTAATTTGTAAGAATAGACTTTGTTGTATTATTTACAAACTTGTGCAAGGTTTTATATTTTTAATCTGTCATAAAGAGAATTTTTCTGTAGATTTCTTTTATGATAATAATATAAGTTAAAATCTGTCACGTTTTAAAAATCAAGTCTAGCCATCTTAATAATCCCTGTATTTTCTTATCAACAATCCCATTGGATTTCTTTGTTGTTGTTGTTAATGTTAGTAGTCAGATCTGAATTTTTTTTTTTGTGAGAATTAATACATGGAAATACAAGCATTTTGGTGGGTAAAAGAACATTTTTATACAGACTTATATCTCAGCAATCTGCAAACTTCATTTCCCTTTTTTTTTTTTTTGTATTTATTCAATGTATCTTGAAGATACCATTGGTATTTTTGTCTGCTGTGAGAGGAGTGTATTTTATATCAAAGGTTGAAGATAGCAAATCTTTGATATGTCCAAGTCTTTGGCAATAGCCAGGGATGGTGGTACATGCTGGTGATCCCAGTACTTAGGAGGCTGAGGCAGGAGTGCCATTTGGACTTCAAGACCAGCCTGGGCCACAAAATGAGTTTAAGGCCAGCCTAAACTGCAAAGTGACTGTTGTCTCGGGGGGGAAAAAAAAAAGAAAAAGATGAACGTCTTTGGCAAATACAGGGTGAAATAACTTAATGTTTAAAAGTCAAACAGGTGTATTTTATCATACGTAATGTAATATTTTGAATTTTCTTTGACCTTTTAATTTTTTTGCACAGATGCTTATAAAAGCTCTCTTCCTTTACTGTCTAGCCACCACAAGCCTGCTTGCAGCACTTTACAGTTTTGTCTGTAGTATTGTGGCAGTGGCCTTATTGTATGGACTGTGTTATGGAGCTTTAAAGGTGAGCAATGAACGGTCGTATGCTTTGTTCTGCAGGTTGCATTTCTGTGTGAGAATTATGTTACGTTGACTGAATGCTTTTTTATCATCGGTTTTCATTATCTTCATATGTTGGACATCATATTTTCATTTACTTAGAATTTGAAAGTAGTTGAAACCTAGGGCCTCTCACATGTCAGGCAGGTGCTCTGACCCTGAGCTCTGTGCCCAACCCTGAAAGCATTTATCGTTAACCATTATTAAAAGAGAATTCTTTCTCATACAGTCATCATAGGTTGATATTAGAAACATGATCATAGAATATGAAATTAAATTTAGTTTTTAGGTAAGAATTTGTATGTCTGCTTTTCATATCAAGCCATTTGCAATTTTCAGAATAAGTTCAAAGGCTGCAATTTAAGGTATGTACTATAAATATTATTTATTTATTTATTTATTTATTTTGTGTGTGTGTGGACAGCTCAGCCCACTGGGGGCGGGGCTGGCTGGCATGTGGTGCTGGGGGATTGAACCGCGGTCCCTGTGTTTTGCTTAGTTTAGCTTGTTCTAAGTAGGTGCTTTAGACCACTGAGCCATCTCATCAGCCCCATACTATAAATATTAATACTAAACTTTAATGCCATTTTTGGGTTAGAGAGATCTGATTCAGTTGGGTTTTTAAAATTTTTTTTTAAATGTATTTGGTGCAAGGCCTCACTGTAGAGCTCAAACTCATAGTGAACCTCCTGTTTTCAGCCTCCCAAGCGCTGAGATCACAGGCATGTGCTGCCACACACGTCTCAGTGGCTGGCTTAGCGCATCTGAGGGTGGGGCCAGCTTGGCATGTGATGCTGGGGATCGAACCCCAGTCCCTGTGCTTGCCCAAGCAGGCGCTTAGTCTGCTGAGCTATCTTGCTGGCCCTTGAAAGATCTGGGTTAGCCTTATGAACTCCCTTTTAAAATATCTTCACCAAGATGTAAACATAAAAATTCTTAAACTTTTGTGATAAGCAGTTGATAACCTCTCACACATATTTGATGGGTTTTGTTTTATTCTTTTTAACAGTTTGTACAAGGGATGCAGAGGGGAAGGGTTATAAAACCTACAAAAAAAGACTCACAGCACTTGTCTTTGCTTCACTTAGTATCATTTGAAAAGCAATTACTGTGTGGCAAGAACTATGCTAAATGCATTTCAAGTGCTTATGGATATAATTACTAAGGCAACCAACATGTTCATTACAGAATAATGAAAACAGAATGCCATTGCTATATAAACTGACTATCTTATTTAGCTCAGAGGGATTAAATACCATTTTCTAGGATCCAGAGACGTACACTGGAGGAGAAAGAGCCTCATTAAAAAAATGGTGCTGGGAAAATTAGATATCCATGTACAGAAGTTTTAAGTCTAGACTCATATTTCCCCACATACTAAACTAAAATCTAAATGGACCAAAGATCTAAATGTTAAAACAGAAACATTTCATCTGCTGGAAGATAAATAGGTAAAATTCTTGTAGACTTGTAAAGACTTTCTGGATAGAACCCAATGACACAAGAAGTATTACTGAGAATCAACAAATGAGATCATATCAGATGGCGAGATGGAGAGAGACAAAGACAGGGTCTTTCTATGCAGCTCAGGCTGGCCTTGAGCTCACTTTGTAGCCCAGGCTGGTCTGGAACTCACAATGGTCCTCCTGCCTCAGCCTCCCAAGTGCTGGGATTACAGGTGTGTGCCACCATGTCCCATGATCTTACCAAATTTAAAAGCTTCTGCACAGCAAAAGAAACAACGAAAAATGTGAAGAGACAGCCTACAAAATAGAAAAACAAATTTGCCAGCTGTTCCCCAGACAAGAACACTAACATCTAGAGTATATAAAGAACTGAAAACAGTAAGACCTCCCAAAAGCCTGCCTAGAAGTGGACAACTGAAGCAAATAGGTACTTAGTAGTAGTAGTAGTAGTAGTAGTAGTAGTAGTAATAGTAGAAGAAGAAATGGCCAGTACACTAAATCCCTGTTTTAGGAACATTCACGTTGCAAACTTTCACAGGTACACTTTGTAAGACTCACTTTGTCACTTAGCAGTATGCTGGGGTTTAGGAATGAATCCTGCTGCACAGCAAATACTTCTCCAGAGGATGCCCATTTGTAAGTCATGGACGTACTGTACAACATCAGTGACCATCAGAGAAATGCAAATTAAAGCACACTGAAATTCCATCTTACTCCAGAAAGAATGACATCATCAGGAAGTTAGATAACACATGCTGGTGGGGATGTGGGGGAAAAGAACTTCTACATTGTTAATGGAAAGGCAAACTAGTAAAAACCACTAGAAAATCAGTGTAGAGGTTCCTCAAAAAATTAAAAATAGGCTTCCTTTTGACCGAGCTATCCCTCTTCTATCTTCCCAGAAGAGGGAATGTTACAGGGATACATACATATCTATATATGACCATCAGCAGATGGATGAAGAAAAATGTATTATACACAATGGAGTAGTGCTCTTCTGCCATAAAGAAAGATAAGCTTGAGACACTGGCAGGCAAATGGATGTAACTTGAAATTATAGTACTGAGTGAAATAAGTCAGGCACATGTGCTTAAATATCACAGTTTCTTTTACATGAGCTAGCATGTATATACATATATTTACATGTACACATATATATGAGTGTGTGTGAGAGAAAGCACAAAATAGTAGATAAATAGGATGTAGGGAGAAGTTGAAATACCCCACATTATTCCATTCTCTCATGCTAGTTTTTGTTTATACATCTGTTTTGTTCATTGAAAAGGAAGTTTTGTTCTTTGGTTTCTTCTTTGTAAGAATCTTTTTGTCTATGACTTGCACTGAGAGTAGCATTTAGCCATTCCAAGATCATCATGTATAGTATAACTTGTTCTCTATATTATTATGAAATTTTGTTTTATTTTTTCACAGAAGAGTGCTGTTTATATTTTCTTTGTTATCTACCTGATTATCCTAAAATTAAAAAATAAAGACCATTTTCAAGGAGATTATTTTAATCAAATGTTGAAGTACAGTAGGAATTAGCTAGTTGATACAACTCCATGGAGCTGGAAAGGAAACGTGCAGTGAAGATTAAATTGCAACTGATTCGGAATTACTGAGGCTTAGTACTCGAGGAAAGTGGGCCTTCGAGGGGGTCGGGAGGGTAGACAGGGGACTGGACTTTGAATACCTTTTGTCCTGAGTCGATTTGTGTGAAGATGTCAGACAGTATATTTGAGGTAGAACATGAAATGATCATGGTTGCATTTTAAGGATTGTCTCTAGCAGTTGGAAAATTGAAGTCTAAGCAGGAGAGATCAGATGGAAAGACCTTGTGTTCTCACCTGGAGTAGAATTAAATACAAGAAGATTACTAATCTGGATAGAAAAAGAAAATGGGTAAAAACCTAGGAAATTTTGCTATTATACTAGACAGATTAAGATCCCCACAAAGAAAGCTTCAAAGGCAAAAGAATTGGAAAAAATTTTTCATTGAATTTGGCAGTGAGTATAATATTGATGAGTTCATAACAAAAGTGGTTTTCGTGGCCTTTTGGGAGTCAGATTACGTTTACTTTGAGTAGATATTAAAGAGCTGTGTTTGTTCTTTTTATATAGTAGGGGAACTTATGCAGTGAGAGCTCTTTCTGAGGCTTAACTTTAAAGAGATCCAATACTTGATTGCATTTATGGTGAGGAGAAAGATTCTGGAGTTAAGCCCCAAAGCCTGGAGACCGTGAGGCTCAATCTGGTTTCTCCCACGTGCACCACTTTCTCATAGGCCTTAGATACATGTTTTGAGTCTCATTTTGGAAAGCATATTGTTAGTTGAAGCTGCAGCCCTAGGACCAACATGTGCAGCCTCGTGTTCAGCTCAGTTTATTATGGTCGTCTCTGTTTTTATTGTATGGCAGAACCGGAGCGCTTGGAGCTCTGCTAGGTAGACTCCTGGTGTCTTAAGGTAGCTTTTTCCTTTTTTCCGGGGCATAGTATTTTACCTTGGCAAGTTTAGTTTTAATCTAACAAATATACAAACTCAGTCACTACATGACCAAAGGTTGTGTGCAGGCTTTCATTGTAAAAGTGTATGGAACAGTAAAAATTTGCAGATACCCTAATAGCTGTTATTTGTGATGGATTAAATTATAGTACAGCCATATATATTAATTACTTTTCTCTTGTTGCTGAGACAAAATATATGACACTAAAAGTTAAAAGGAGAAAGATTCATTTAGCTCATGGTTTGTAGAGGTTTCAGTCCATAATTGGCTGGCTCTAAGGCAAGGTGGCATAGTAGAGGGGCAGCAGTTCATGGCAGTGGAAAACAGCAAAAACGGGAGAGAGAGAGAGAGAGAGAGAGAGAGAGAGAGAGAGAGAGAGAGAGAGAGAGAGAGAGAGAGAGAGAACACGAACATGCGGGGGCAAGCCTTTGTGTCCCTTACATTGTTTGCAGGCTAACCACCCTAAGGCAGGTGTAGCACTCATACCCTTAATCCCGGCATTGAACCATGAGTCAGTCACAGATTGGGGAAGCACACCCCCATGACTGCATAGGGCTTTGGGGGACATCCACACACAAATCATAACACATAGGATGGGATGTTATGCATCCAAAACAACACAGATTTATATGTGCTAGTGAAGAGAGATATCCGAGAACAAATGATACACAGGACATGCTTGAGTTTTTTTCAATAAATGGCTAAAATTTGGTGTTTTCTTTGTGCTCTTTTTAGAAACCAATTCGTACCCAAAGGCTTTATTCTACTCAAGGACATAAGATAATGATGGAAGAGCAGAAAATTAGAAAATATCGTTTGCTTGTGGATAGTGAAAGTCACCAAGAGACTTTAGTGAACACTTACTTTCTTATGTTTTGAATAGTTAGTTTTTTATACTTTGAAATGATTGTGAGAATTTGGACCAGTATGTAATAAGCCCCCCCCAAAAAAAATTAGACAAAATAATCAAGGCCTACTAACATGGTAAAGCAAACTTATCTTTTAATCTTTGGATTTTTGTGCTGCTTCCTTAGGCTGTTTGTTTTCATAGTTTCCATCCCATCTCCCATATCTGAATCACAGATCATTAAAAAACCCACGGAGGAATGTTTTTCTTTTTTTCCCCTAGGCAGTGGAGGTCGTAGTTGCTCTCTCTTTATGCGTCTTGTGTAGGTTAGGGAGGTGTCTAGTCCGGTAGCTGTAGTGAAGCCCGTGTCGTAGAGTGGGCCCAACTGCTCCGCCAGCAGCCTGCAGGTTCAGGCCAGCGCCGTTGGCTCACGGCGTCTCAGAGAGCTTTTCTGATCCCAGGCACAGGGCTGCACCCTCATGATTTCTTCTGAAGGTAGCCACCTCTTGATCCTGGCCTGGTGAGAGTTAGGATTTCAGCACGAATTTGAGGAACATAAGCAACAGGAGGTGTTTGTGAGTTTCTTTGAATATATAGTAATTCTAAATTTTTATTTTAAGTAGTTCTTTTGAGATAAATTTAAGGATACTCTTTTGTCTGACAGCAGTAAATAAAGATGCCTTTTTCTCCTCTAAATATTTGTTTTATCATTGGGACAAAATTTTCTTACAGTGAAATTCAAGTATCTTAGGTATAAAATTGCAAACTTTTGACAAATGCATACACTTGTGTAGTCTACATGCTATCAAGACACAAAAGTTACATCATCCCAGAAAATTCCCTCATTTTCCTCCCAGTTTCTTGTTCTTTCTCTTGCTCGTCATTCTTGTGGTCTTGTTCTCTCACTACAGATTATGTTTATAATTCTTTAATTTCATATGAATGAGATTTTAGTATATATATTCTTTTTTCATTATTTATTTATTTATTTATTTTTTCTTTTCAAAGTTTTATTGATAAACATAGCAATGAGACAGTTTCAAATC
>NW_004524583.1:29620963-29643371 GCF_000260255.1 Octodon degus
GTCCCGCCGGCGCAGGGTAGCAGGAAGCTCTCCACACACTCACCGGACCTGGGCCTATATATTCTTTTGTGTCTTTGTTCAGTATAATGTTTCTAGGATTCATTTACTTTGTATTAGTGAATTGATCATTTTTTTACTGCAGAAAAGTATTCATTTAACTTTAAATCTCTGTTACCTCTATTGTATAAATACATTTACAGCCCATCTAGAGATGGACATTTGGGACGTTTTTAGATTCAGGGTATTACAAGTAAGACTGCTGTAAATATTCTCATGCAGGTTGTTTTGTTTTGTGTTTTATAGGAATGCTTTTTTTTCGCTCTAGTTTTCCAAAGTGGTTATATACTGGACATCTGTTCTTTTAATTTCAGTTTTTATTAAAGTTATGGTGCTTCTGTTTTAGAGTAATAGTTCTAAAAGAACTTAGAAGAACAACAATCTCCTGTTCCTTTAGAATCTCGTCCCTTGGAGTGACTCTTGGTATTTACCTCTAGGCGTTAACTTTTATTAGTACGTCTTGTACTTCTTTATATTCTGGACATCATTTGTGGACCTCCCTTCGTGGAAGGCGTCAGCTTTCTTCAGTTCTGCCCCAAACCTCCTCCACAAGCGCAGCCTCTCTTGTCTCCTTCCTAGGCCTGAAATGTTTCCCTTATTAGTGCCATGCGGATGCTCTTTCTGCATCTGGCCTTCTGCATCGCTGTCGGGCATTAATCTCATTCTCAGAACTGTACTTCATTAGTACTTTGAAATGTCTTAAGTTCAGTTTATCTCCAGTTCATTGTTTTAGGCAGTAGTTGCTGCACACCAGCTAAGTGCTCTGGAAGATGCAATGGTGCATTACACAAAGCTGTGAGGAGAAGCAGACCAACCGTCCAGATTTCCTTTTATCTAATGTATCCTGTCATTATTGTCCTCCTCCTGCTCTGTTATGTATCATTCTACTCTATTAAGTTTATTTCATTCTTGAAAAAGAATGTGTAGTTTACTGTAATACTGCTTAATACATGGAAGTGTTGCTAGATGCATAGAAAGGAGCAATTATTCCCAGTAAATGAACACTTAACAAAAAAGAAATCTGAACATTTATACTGAAAAAAAGCTGGCAGCTTTATTCTAGCTCACTGCATAGCAATAAATTAAGTTTATGTGGAATAAAATGCAGTTAATAATATAGCTAAACATTTTTTAAAATATAAATTCATCGATTCCAAAATACATAAAAGGATGATATGGTAGATTATAAATTAGAGGCATTTTCTATTAAATTAAATAAAAATTTTTTTCCGACAGGATTCATGGGATGGCCAGCACATTCCAGTACTCTTCTCTGTTTTTTGTGGCTTGCTGGTGGCAGCATCCTATCATCTCAGCCGACAAAGCAGTGATCCGTCTGTACTTTTGTAAGTGAGCGGTTGTTATTAGGGAAATACAGTAAATTCAGAATAAGTTAGTAAGTTGGCATTTCTTTCACATAGTTTCCAAGACCCTTTTTCTTTGAGTCATTCTACTCAAGATGGCTGAGAGTTTTTTCTGTCATTTAAAAGCATATTTTAATAAAAAATATTTTTACTGTACATTTGTTACCTTTAACTTTTTAAAATTTGTTATCTCCTAATGATTAAATGTACTTAATTCCATTTGTTGTCTATCATGAACTTTGCCATTTGAATTACTGGTTTTCAGTTTACATATGCTTTTTTATTAATTATTTTCTCTTAATTTTTTTAAATATAAAAGTTCTTTGGTGCAATCCAAGATTTTTCCAAAAGCAGAAGAGAAAAATCCAGAAGATCCTCTATCTGAAGTAAAAGACCCACTGCCTGAAAAACTTAGAAACTCTGTTGTAAGTGTTACCTTTTACATCCACCTCCAAGATTTCAGTTTTATTTTATTCTGTTTTATTTCTGTATTTAGGACAGGTTCTACAGGGTCTCACTACATAGATCGGACTTGTAGTGATCCGCCTGAGTTCAGCCTCCCAAGTGCTGGGATTATAGGTGTGCGCCAACATGCTAGGTCTCAGTGGCAGCCTCAGTGTGCCCCGGGGGCGGGGCCAGCACTGCACGCAGGGGATTGAACCCGAGTCACTGCGTTCTGCCTAAGCAGGCGCTTTATTCTACTGAGCTATCCGGCTGACCCCATGATTTCAGTTTTAGATGGTTGATCAAGTTACATAATGGAGAGGTTTTAGTAATTGGGAGCAGTGTAAAGTTACAGATAGTCATCATAAAGGGTTAGCATCCTTAAACCAAATTATCTAGAGTGCTGTAAGATCCAGAACATTTTTTGGGATCAACATGATACCACAGTGGAAAATTCTCCTGATCTTATGTGTTGATAGTCATAGCCTAGAGTAAACTAGGAATAGTGTGTAAAATTACCTTTTAGCTGTGTCTGTAGGTATATATGAAGCACAAATAAATTTTGTTTTCAGGCTTGGGTCCTATTCCCAAGTTGTTTTATTATGCATATACAGCTATTCCAAAATTTGAAAAAAAACCAAAACATTCTTGGTACTAAGCATGTGAGATAAGGGATACTTAATTGTTCCTCAGACTTGGTCTCTGGAGAATAGTGCATCAGACTATTTTAGCTCAGTTGAAATGAAGTAATTTCATTGGTCATAGAATGTTTTTGTCCTGTTCAGGTTAGACTAGGTTCTTAAAGATGAATATACTAGTTCATCGTCCATTTCAGTATCCTCAGTTTTAGTTGTAGTTACCCACAGTCAATCAGTCTGAAACACTAAATAAAAATTTTCAGTAATGAACAATTCATAAATTCAACTAGCACACCATTCTCAGTAGCAGGCAAGATGACATCTTATACCATCCCACTCAAGTTCACAATCATCTAAAGCTGTGTATACTGTGCTCCTCTCAGTCACTCAGTGGTCACTGCACCAGGTACTAGGGGCTGGGGCTAGGTACTCTGCAGTAGGGACTAAGTGCTAGGGCTGGGAGCTGTCTGCAGTTCCAGGAGCTGTCGGTGGTCTTGGACCGTGCCACCTCTGGATAGCAGGGGACTGCTATATCAACATAACTAGATTTGTTCTGTTATTGTTGTTGATTTTAAAAAGATAATGTACTTGTAAGTCATGTCCCAGTATTTCACTTCTCACTGATAATCTGAAAACTTTTCTAATTTGGAGACAGCAATAACCAAAACTAATATAATGCACTTAAATAATGCAGTAATTCTTTTAAATTTCTAATTTAATTAATGATAAATTCTTATATTATTTGTTTTTGCATTCTTTTAATATTTATTTGAAAAATGAACTGTAGATCCATATTTATGGATCAAAACATTTTTGTTTTATTTTAAATTATTTATAAAGGCTTTCTGAGTTTCACCTAGCATTTACTTCTTTTTTTTTTTAATATTTATTTTTGTGTGCGCGGCCTGCTCAGCCCACCAGGGGGTGGGCTGGCTGGCATGAGGTGCTGGGGGATTGAACCGCGGTCCCTGTGCTTTGCTAAGCTTGTTCTAAGTAGGTGCTTTAGACCACTGAGCCATCTCACCAGCCCAGCATTTAGTTTCAGTGGAGATGAACTATTCATACATTCTTTGGAAAACTTGAAAGATGCAAAAATGTTTTGAGATAAAATTGAAGCGCAACATTTTTTTCTGACTAGTTTTCATGTTAGCAAGGCTTTTTCTTGTTAAACATAGAAGAATGTTTTGAATGTAACCTATTAATATATTTATAAGTCTAATTGTTCAGTGATGGCAAAGACCATGAAGAGATTGCTGGCTTTAACTACAGATTAAGCATTCGTAGTCTGAAAATTCCAAATCTAAAATGCCCCAAAATTGACATTTTTAATTTGGAATGTTTAGGGTTTCAGATTTTCCCTTTAGGGGTTCTGAACTATTAAAGTGTGTACAAGTATATTCCATTGTCCAAAGAGCTGAAATCTGAGCTACTTCTGGCTGTAGGCATTTCAGGAGAGATACGCAGCTTGTGTGATCACTGAAAGAACCAGCACGTGCTAAGTACAACAGGATAAGTGCATGCAGTTTTAATGTTTTAAAAGAGTAATGAAAATTAACTTGCCCAAAGAGATACACACTATAAGTGATTTCGTAACTTAAGAAACTTAAATTCTTTCCCTCAATGTACAAGTAAAATGCATAGACCAATGGTGGGGAAAATCTTCATCTTAAAAAATATATTATAATATGTTAGCCAGGTATGGTGATGCATGCCTGCAGTCCCAGCACTCGGAAAGCTGAGGCAGGAGGATCGCTGTGAGTTGAAGGCCAGCCTAGGCTACAGAGTGAGTTCAAGGTCAGCCTGAACTGCATATTGAAATCCTGTCTCAAAAACAAAATGCAAAAAGACAATGTTTATAGCATGCAACACCAGATTTGTTTGATTTCCTTGTCTTTATATTGTCAAACTGAAAATATGAGGAAGTTGATAAAGAGAATAAGATTTATTGTTTTTAATTATTATATGCAAGAAGTACTAAAAGCTTTGAGGAGTAGGAGTGAAAGTTCTTACTTTTGAGAATAAAAAGAGGTTATTAAAGAATTAATGTGCTTGTTCAATAATTCTTTTTGTTTTGTTCTCTTTTTTGTTCCAGAGTGAGCGTTTGCAGTCTGACCTAGTAGTCTGCATTGTCATTGGCGTGCTGTATTTTGCAATTCATGTAAGCACAGTGTTCACAGTATTGCAGGTAAGCAGCCATTTTTATTCTTTCAATTAAGGGAAAGTCACTTGGAACTCATTTCTGATTTGATTGTAGTGTTTGTAGCACTAAGTTATATGACCTCTTACTTGTGTTACCGCTGAACATCTACTTTACAGCGTCTCTGAGTCATGAATCTGGCTGTAGCATAGAGGATTCTACCCTCTTGCTGCAGTCCTGTAAAGGTCATCATTTGCCAGCCGTAGTTACTAAATGACCATTGGCTGGTGACCTCAGTTCTCTGTGTGATCCAGTAGGCTTGCTTGCGTTTCCTCAGGAAATGCCAGTTGGTATTCCCAGAGCAAGCGAACCTCAAAGCCCAACACAAGCTACCCTTCACTCTTTCATAACCTAATACTGGAAATGACATGTTCCCACTTCTGCCAGGTTCTGTTGACCACCTAGGCTAGCCCTGGACACCTGAAAGGGAACATACATGGGGTTAAGTGCGAGGTCTGTGGGACACTTCGAGGGTTGATTGCCACAGTCTGCTTGGCCTCAGTCGCTCATATCCCTCCCATTTGTAAGATACACTTATTCCCTCCTAAAGTCTTGTTTCCATACAGTGGACACCTAGAACCTTATCATTTACATCAGGTTCAAATATGGGTGAGCCTCTTCAAGGAGGTCCTTCCAGCTGTGGACTGTGTGCTTGCTATGTTTAGAACCCTCATTCTTTTGTGAGATCTATATTTCTATATGGTACTGTGGTCCTTCTACCTGAAAGATTGCCTAGAAATGTGTGAAACATTTCTTATAGTGTGAATCTAGCTTCTCTTTTGTATTTCTGAGAAACCTTATTTCACCCTGGGTTTTGAAAAATACTTCTATACCTGC
The DNA here is from genome assembly GCF_000260255.1 of Octodon degus. Lineage (NCBI taxonomy): Eukaryota > Metazoa > Chordata > Mammalia > Rodentia > Octodontidae > Octodon > Octodon degus. The sequence goes on from NW_004524583.1 coordinate 29,626,501, forward strand.
AAGATTCTAGGATGAGAAGTTTCTGGGAACATCTAGTATTTAAAGATCTTGTTCTACTGCTTTCATCTTCCATTGCTTCTGATGTGAAATTTGTGCTATTACCTTTATTCTTCCACGGATATTGTAATTTTTTCTCTCCTACTGGTAGAGTTCTGTTCTCATAACTGCTCTTAAGTAATTTGCTTGTGATGTACCTTCATGTGGTTTTCTTGGTCTGTGTTTGAGGTTCAGCAAGTCTATGACTCATAATTTTCATTAAATTAGGAAAGGCTTGGGTTGTTACTTCATCTGTCCCCTGTCCCCTACCCCTCCATCTTGCCCCTTCCCCGACTCGCTGCATCTAACCCACCGCCTCAGATCCTTCAGTGCCATGGTACTCTGGCTCTTGGAAGCTATTCCGTAGTTAGCTGATGTAAATTTAATTCTTGTTTCCCTATGTGCTTAATTTTAAATAGTGTCTATTGGTGTTTAAATTCACTAATCTTCTGTGATTATAACCTGTTATTAATCCCACCCAGTGTGTTTTTATTTTCAGAATTTATAATTTTTATCTTCAGAAATTTAGGTCTTTTACCTAGTACTGCAAAAAAAAAAAAAGAAAAAGAAAAAGATATCAGTTCTAGCTTTCTTAATGTCCTTGTTTACTATTTTTTTTTTTAATTGTACATTTCAGATTTTATTTACTCTTTCAGGTTCTTGCTTTAATGAGATAATACAGTGTTTGCACATGCGGGTCTGATGTATTTCACTTGACAGTGGTCTCTGGTTGCATCCATTTGCCAATAAAAGACTTAAATTTATCTTTTTTTTTTAGCTGAACGATACACTATTGTATAAAAATACCACGTCTTCTTTATTCATTCCTCAGTTTGTCTATTACTTTTAATATCTGTATTGTTTATGGGTTGACTTCCCCCCCCTCTCTATGGTTTTTACATTCTAATTCTTTGTACATGTGCTGATTTTTGATTGGATGCTAAACAGTATAAATTTTACTCCATTAAGTTTTGGATAATTTTTTATTTTTAGAAATACTCTTCAACTCCATTGCAGTATTGTCTTAAGTACTTATTAACGGCTTGATCCTTTCAAGCCTTACTTTTAAGAGTTTCGAGGTGGGACGAAAGCCACATTGAATGGAGACCTGATGCTGCCTGCTGTAGAGAGCAGCGCCCCTTCAGGGCCTCTGCCCAGTGCTCTGAGTCCCGGCTTCTCGAGTGGGCTTGCAGAGTAGGCTCGTGCTGACATGCCCCTCTCTTGCTTGTGGGCTTCCTTGCTGGCCTCACGTGGGTTCCTCACACGCCTGAGCTGGCAGAGCTCCCTGAACACTTGGGGGGGTGTGCTGTCATCAAGGCTCTCCTGCGCAGCTTCCTTTTTGGTGCACATTCACCTCTGGTGAGGAGCAGCCTCCCAGTCTCTAGACGTTCACCTCCATCCCATAGCTCAGAGCCCAGCCTGTGTGTGCCCCAGCCTGGAAGCCCAGGGCAGTGCATCGGGGAGGCAGGTCGCTGACCTGTGTGGTCCTTAGGGCTCAGGGTTCTTTGCAAATACCTTGTTGGTCACAAGTCACTGAGTCTTAGATTTTGTTTTAGTTTGATTGTTTCATTTGGAAGGGTAAATCCTTAATTCCCATTCCTCCATTTGACCAGAAACAAAGGCCTAAATATTTCATTTTATATAATATTTGAAGCAGTATTGAGCTATCAGTTCCTGGCCACTTATAGAAATAATGTCCAGTGGGTCACTGGGTGCAGATGACTGGAGGTTACGGTGGGTATGAGAAGTTCCAGAGCTTCTAAACTTACGATCCCTAAATTTGAATTTTTGAAGAGATGGCACTTGCAACATCAGGCTCCCTTACAGTACAAATACAGTGAAATACATTTATCCTTATGCTGCTTTAACTCTTCTGTGACCGTAAAGTTCTACTTAGCTTACGTCCTTTATCGCCACTCACTAGAACAATTTAATACAGCACTCTGAAAGGCACATAGAACATTTGTGGAGTAGGCAGCAGTACAGCTCTGGTCACTCACTGTACAATGGTGTGAAACACCAGAAAGCAAGTATTTGGCATATATTAAGCATCAGTAGTATAAAAGTAGTCCCTGCCTTTTGTGGCTGATTTAATTAGAAAAAACTATATAACTTAGAAACATTAGCTTCAAACAAATGTTTAGTTCTTTAACTGGCTATGGTGGTACATGCCTGTAATCCCAGCCCTGGAGAAGCTGACGCAGGAGGACCTAGAGTTCGAGGCCAGCCTGAACTACACAGCAAGACCCTACTTCAAAAAAAAAAAAAGATCTGAAACTGTTCTGTCTTGTGTTTAAAGACAGGGTCTTGCTATGTAACCCCTGCTGGCCTCACACTCCCATGATCCTCCTGCTTCTGCCTCCCAAGTGCTGGGATTACAGGTATGCACCACCTCGCCCAGCTCTTCTTAGGCTCTGCAATTGATCTGGGTATTGTCCATCATCACATGGAAATCAGAAGTTCCACAGTGAGTCTTGCTAATTTTCTCAGCTTTATTTTCCTTCCAGCCTGCCCTCAAGTATGTGCTCTATGCATTAGTTGGCTTTGTGGGGTTCGTGACCCACTATGTGCTGCCTCAAGTGAGGAAACAGCTGCCCTGGCACTGCTTCTCTCATCCTTTGCTGAAGACAGCGGAGTACAATCAGTATGAAGTTCGGAGTGAGTACTGTCTGTTTAATACTGTGGTCTTCATTGCGGGTTTTTTCTCTTCATTGTGCTGAGCTGACAGTTAAATAAGCATCATCAGAAGGTGACCTTAGGGTTAAAGCTGTTAGTAAATTAAATCTGTTGCAAGATGCTTTAATTTTGGCTGAGGTAGAAGCTTTGTCAGTGTTGCAAGGCCAGCTTTCCACAGAAGAGACTTACTCCTTCCTTTCCTGGGTCGTTTCTGACAGACCGGTCACTGTGGAGTCCTGCTGTGCGTGGCTTGTCTTCCTAGACCATGCCTGTTGCCCTATCTCTTTCCATATAGAGGAGCCCAAGATGGTTGATGTCTTCTGTATGCATACTGTTAGCTGAAACAGAGAGAGATAAGAAAGGCCTTTGTTTTTATTTCTGCCAAAGGCACTGTGTGCAATGGAGAGGTCTCTCTGACTCAGTTCCAGAAGTTTTAGCCCCTGTCAGCAGGCCCAAGGAAGCAGCATGGTGGAAGGGCCTGGGTGGAGGGCGTCCGGTCCTCCCAAGACATCGGGGAGCAGAGAGGGAAGCAAGAGGCGGGAAAGGAGACACTGCATAGCCTTTGAGGCCTCACCTTTGGGACCCACCACTTCTGACCAGACCCCACCTTGTGATAGGGTTTTAGCTCTTGAGTTCCTCAGTAGATTAGTCCCCTGATGAGTGCAGCGCCCCATGACTTGTCCAGCCACCTTCCAGGGTCTCAGCTCTGGGCACAAGGGCCGTTCAGGGGATATTCTAGATCTGAACTGTACACGAAGTGGAAAGAAGTTAGAAAGCACTTTGTAGGTGCTGTTACTAGTTCAGGTTTAGGAAAAACTATAAATTGATTGAAGAAGAGGTAGGCCGGTCCATTTGGGAGGTTTGTCCGCCCTGGGGCACACTGACTTTTCTTTCCTGTTGATTGGCTCTGTGAGTCGTACACTTACTTCCTCATTGTAGAGAAATGGCAAAAGTTCATACCTGTGTCATTTATTATCTACCAATAGTTAAATAAACTCACTTTTTCTTCTCACACTTTTCTTTCAGTTTCTATAAAGAGAATAAATTTCTCAGTCATTTGAAAATGAAGTAACATTTTTAGAGAACTCTGAAGCCTTTGAAAGCTTTCTGTTGCAAACTTGTCTTCACATTCTCAGAGCACATTTCCTAGACCTTTTAGCACAGTTGACTGGAGCATCATGCCACTTTGGTCTTGATTGCCCATTGGACCCTAGGGAGGTAATCAGACATTAGCGTGTCTCTTGCGTCAGTAGCACTATGTGGACCTTGTCAGAATATGTGCTCTTTTAATAAAGACAATGTCATGAAACTGTGGGAACCAGTACGAGCCCGTTCTCTGCTCCATGAAAAGAGAGTGAGTTTTTTTTTTTTTTTTTAATAGTGGGCTGTTAGCATCACTTCTATTCATAAATGATAATACATCTAATGTACCTTAAAGGTAATAGTTATTAAATAAATAATGGATCATATTGTTTACTTTAGAGCTTAAAATGACTCTTAAATTTTTACAGATTTTTGAACCACCTTAGTATTTTTAACTAATTGAGTATACAGTGATAGGAAAGGTAATTTTTTTGTACTGATTTTGGCAATTGAAGGAGAAGCATATTACTCTTTGCAGAGCTTGTTAAAGGCCTGGTGCTGTAGCCTTCATGTTGCCAGAGAGCTATACATTAAATCCTTAGGGTTGTCTAAGATACTTCTTTAACAGTGAAATTTTTTATGGAGTATGTGAAATCAAGTACATTTTCATATCTTTCCTGAGATGCTATGTCATATATGTGCTCCAAAATAGATAATTTAATAGGTCATCTATTTTGGGATATGGTGTATCCTAATAGTCTGCAGGGACCTTTATTCCATGAGATGCTGGTAGAAGTGAAAAAAACAGTTATAGCTTTAAAACTGAAGGTTCAGCATTTAAAGTTTTCAGTGAACTAAGTGTAAGTTACAAACCATGATGGAAATTTGTTTCAGAATTCATAGAAGTTGATAATTAGTTACAGTACTAGATTTCACACTTTTTTTATAGTACATTATAAAATTTGATCTATAAGGCTCTCTTTCCATGTCATGTTGTAAGACTATGTTGTTATATGTGGTCTTCTTGCCTCATGTTGCCTTCTTAGATGCAGCCACTATGATGTGGTTTGAAAAGCTCCACGTGTGGCTGCTTTTTGTGGAGAAGAATGTCATCTACCCACTGGTCGTTCTCAATGAACTCAGTAGCAGTGCAGAGACAATTGCCAGTCCAAAGAAGCTGGACACAGAGTGAGTGCAACAGTCACTGGGGTTATTATTCTATAGTCATTGATCAAGTTCCATATGATCAATCATTGAGGGTCTCTATGCTATAAGGCATACCAAGAAATTTAAAATTTTCAAGCAAAATATTATTTTTGACTTCCTCTTTTGAACACCCATTTGGCTTTTCAAATCACTACTAATACTATGAGAAGACTAAAATTATTATGAAAGGTTAACTTTAATGTTAGATAGCAGGTGTGGGAGATGGCTATTTTTGCTTGTGTATCCTGTAGGTCATGCCATATGGGTGGTTAGTTGCCTATATTATTATCCTATAGACCTACCTACTAATAGGTGCGTGTTGTGGAATAAATGTTTGTCACATATAAAGAGCAGTTAGTATGAAAGTGATAGAAATGTTGAGAGAATAGAGAGCCAAATGTCACCATTATAATGCTGTTTATTTCTAAAACATGTTTATTTGCATAGAATATAAAAAATTATAATACATGCTGTTATAAGAGACTTGTACTCATCAAATCCAGTCTGGATGTGGTTTGCTTAACTATAAATATTTTAGAAGCTTACATTTTACCTCTGTGTTGTGACGTAGTAAGTGAAGTGAGTTTTCTAGTCAGCAGATTCCACTGTTCCCCGCCAGGAGCTGATGAGCTGCGCTTCCTGTCTGTTACAGATTAGGTGCTTTAATGATCACCATCGCTGGCTTGAAGCTGCTGCGGTCCTCTTTCAGCAGCCCAACATACCAGTACGTCACCGTCATCTTCACTGTGCTCTTTTTCACGTTTGACTACCAGGCCTTCTCGGAGACGATGCTGTTGGACCTCTTTTTCATGTCCATACTGTTCAGCAAGGTGATGTATCACTGCAAATAAGGTCTGTCTGCAGAGCCGCTCTCTCCCCACACGCTGCTGAGTAGCAAGTATGCTTATACTTCATTTGATGTGCTATTGTTTCCGTAGCCTGCCTTTTCAACCAACCAGTTATTTTCAAGCATATTAGAATCCTTAATGCCATAATTTCATAAAAGATAAACTATATTCTTTGTGAGAGCTAAGAACATAAAAGCACACTGTATAGGAAAACTAGGAAAGTATGTTCTTAAGTATATAATAAAATCTCCGAAAGGCAGTGTGGCTTTGAAAAAATTTAAAAATAGAAGTTGTAATAGTGGAATTGGGCTCTGGGCTGAGAGATAAATGGAGGAAACAAATTCTAGTGGACATGCACCTAATTAGCTACGTGAAGACAGTAAAGCCATGCAAGAGCAACCAGAAATGAGCAGGACAGAACATTCTGAAGTTTATAGAATGCTTCTAAGTGTTCTTATTCCCTTTAAAAACGAGATGGTCAGATTTGGGTCTTGTGCCTTTCCATGCAAAGATCATTTGGCTGAACCATATTACCTTTCCAAATGAAGGTACAGCCAGATTGTAAATTAAATACTAAATAGATTTCGTGTCAACACTGAGCATGTACACAGCATTTTGACATATATTATCCCATTTGATAGGTAACAGCTGCAACATGCAATGAAAGGCCAATTTAGGCAAGTTAGGCTGATCAACCACTTTGGGGACGAACTGGGGAAGCGAGAACCTGAAGTTTGAGACTATGACAGTGATACTGATATGGTGAATATCTGTCTGTCACAGGACAGGAACAATAAAAGTAGAAAGCCATTCATCTCAACGAGCTTTTAGTGACAGTTCCAATATTCTGCCAAAAACTATCTAAAACATTTCAATATTACATTTATTCAACAACTAAATTAAATGGTTTTTTTTTTTTTTTTTTTTTTTTTTTTTTTTTTTGTGAACGTGGTTATTAACCACAGGAAGCCTGAATGTTAATCTGGGAGTTTTTGTGTGTTTAAGAGGCATGTAGTTTCTCATAAACTTAAATGCTTAGATTTAAAATTTTATTTCCTAATGTGCAGGGGTAATCTTAGACAACCACAGCATCTCCGTTTTAGTGTGCAAGAGAAGTTCATCAGCCGTAGTAAATCCAACATTAATTGAGATTAAAATGTGTATTGTGCTTCCATTGACAAGTTGGGGTTACGCCCAGATGCCTACTGGAAGCGCACACGGCTAGGTGCCCTTGCTGGCAGGCAGCAGCAGCTTGGCTGTGACTGCTGTGTTCACATTCCTTGGACAGTGCATTTGAGATGTACTTTGTTTGTGCCCCACTAAAACTTGAGGCAGATGTTTCTTAGAATAGAGTAAATGTATGTCTTGGTTAAGCTTTGTAGACATCTTTGTTTTGCTTGTAGTAGTAGTAATGTGGCCGGCTACTAGAGGGCATAAAACTCTTTACCCTGTATTCTAGGGAAGGGTCTACACGGTGTTCAAGGTCTCACTACTAGATCAGACTCGTAGTGATTCTCCTGCTTACAGCCTCCCGAGTGCTGGGATTACAGGGGCGCGCCACCACACCCAGGCTCGGTTGCTGTCTCAGCGCACTGCGGGGGCTAGGCTGGCACGACACATAAAAATTTAGATGCTTAATTTAATGCTTAATGGTAGCTCACTTGTTAAGCTACCATAGTGTCTTTTTAACTAAATAAGTTCATTATGTTGACAATTCATAAAACTTTTCCTATTACACAAATGGCACTTTATTTTTATGCTGTCTCACTAGGAAAAAAAATATACTTGATAGATCTTTTATTTTCTTATTCAAGTATCTGATAATTTTTGCTGATGGTTTTTCCTTTCTCCCTGCAGCTTTGGGAACTCCTTTCTAAGCTGCAGTTTGTGTATACCTACATCGCTCCGTGGCAGATCACGTGGGGCTCTGCTTTCCATGCGTTTGCTCAGCCCTTTGCAGTGCCTCGTATCCTTCCGCTGTTTTGTGAGAGTGGATAGTTGTGTCCTTGATGAAAGGTTGGTGTACAGATGTGCCCTTTCATAGGCCTAAAATGTGTTATTGTAAAACATATTAAAATATGTAGTCTTTTGAGTCTGTAGTTATTCTGATTTAAATTGCATAACTTGTTAACATCTGGTCCCCAAAGATCATCTGAATGAGGGAATTAAGGTTTTGTAATAAGTACTACTAATTTATGATTTTATTAGGTTTGTGGGCCTGGGGATTGAACCCATGATCTTTATACTGTGCTACATCTCCAGTCCTTTATTTTTAATTTTGAACCAAGCTCTTGTTAAATTCTAAGTTGGCCTTGAATTTGTGATCCTCCTGCATCAGCCTCCCAAGCTCTGGGATTAGTTAAGTGCCACGTGCCCAGCTTGTACCCACTCTTTAAAATATGTTCTAAATAACACTAACTAAGGGTTAGTGACAGCAGTGATGTTGGAATAGACTTTTAGTATCTACACAGTGTAGTTTTGTCCTCTGGGAAAATTAAACCCATTCATCTCTTCCTAGATTACAAAGTACATATTAACAAGTATGCTCCCTTCAAAAGCATCATACCAGTTTGTCCTTTCTCTGTGCGTCTTTCTGTTGGGATGCCCTTGGCTGGCCGGCGACATCCTCATCTGTGTTCCCTAATTTGGGGTGGCAAACGTGTGGCAGAATGTGTGCCTCGGCAGGTTGTCCTCACTGCTCTGATTGCTGAAATGTGCATGTTTTGTGAGATTTTTCTTCATGTTTTTTCTAATGTGTGTGTTCTGATCAGTGTTGAGCTCCTTACCCAGTTTTCCCCCAGATTCAGCCATGCTGTTCATTCAGGCTGCTGTGTCGGCATTGTTCTCTACCCCACTGAACCCCTTCCTGGGAAGTGCGATATTCATCACCTCGTATGTTCGACCCGTGAAGTTCTGGGAGAGGGATTATAAGTGAGTAAAGTACACACTTGAAAACTGTTTATAGCATCATTACAACAAGTGATTCATGGTTCATAATTTGATATAATCAAATATATGTACTAAGAAATCTATAAATTTTCTTTTTTTTTTTTGAGACAGGGCCTTTCTTTGGAGACACAGGGCCTTGCTAAGTAGTTCAGGCTAACCTTGAACTCATGGCAGTCCGCTTGCCTCAGCCTCCCAAGTGCTGGGATTTTAGGCATGCACCACCATACCTGGCAGAAATTTATAAATATTTTTAATGTTCGAAAGTTATATAAGGTAGGAAAGTTGGGCGGAAATTACTCTTTAATTTCTTACCTCTTCTACTTAAAAGATTTTAAAAACAATTCTAATTAAATATACTTGCTTTTCCATATTAATATGCTGAGCTGCAGAAGGCTCAAGTCAACAACTTCTGACATTGCCAGTCGTACAGATAACCTACTACTATTATGGACTACTGGACTATATTGGATTATTTTACTGAATTCACGCACCTACAATATTTAAATGACAGTGGAACCCTTCTCTGACAAAACTAAACAAAAAAGAGGATACAAATGAAGGACCATTTTGTATCTGCATATTCAAAATAGGATAGATATACAGCTATTTTCTCTTAATTCAATGAATAGAAAGCATCCCAATAGTGTTTGTGGACAGGATATCATGCCTGCGTCTTATACTATGAAACCACTAAGAAGACGACAATGTGTAATGTATTAATTATTGAAATTTTCCTACTAATCAGTTTTGAAACTGTCTCATTGCTGTTTGTTTCTCAATAAAATTATGTAAAAAATTAAAAAAATAAAATTATTCCACATTATAATACCCTGAGCATTTGTGCTGTGCCATGTTATATCATTATCTCCTCTTAAATTAAGTATTTTTCTTAATGCAGGTGGCTACTTCTAGAGCTAAACTTTGTTATCTCTCTTTCATAAAGAAAAGTTGTAGTGACCATCTTCGTGCATACTGTTTTCTCGGTTTTCACTTAGGCTCTTCAGGCTGTTTAGTTTGATTTTGGTCAGCCATCCTTATTGGTAGTCTTTCCAGATTTCATATTCTGTATTCATAACGGGGAATTACTGAGTTATAGAACATCAGCATTTTAAATATGCATTAACAGATTGATTTGGAAAGAGCTTATAGTAGTTTACAATTTTACTGGCCTTCTCTTTGTCTGCTTTTCTCTGTGTTTTTGTACATTGGCATATTTACTCAGGAAAATTATGAGCTAGTTTGTTTGGTTTCAAAATTTTATTCTATTTCTTTATCTAAAACTACATAGTGTTTTCCATTTTGGTGAATTTCAGCAGTATTTATACCTATTCTATAGCAACTTGTAGTCCAAAGTACTGGTCTGTGGTAGTAGTTCCTAAAAGTTTTGGTCTCAGAATCCCTTTACACTCCTAAAAATTATTGGAAATTCCAATTTTAAGATATAAATGTATTTGTCAATGAGTAAAAACATTCTAGAAAAAACTAAGATTTTATTTATTTATTTTTTAATTTTAGGGAAGGGTCTACAGGGTGTTCAGGGTCTGACTACTAGATCAGACTCGTAGTGACCCGCCTGTTTACAGCCTCCCAAGGGCTGGGATTACAGGCGTGCGCCACCATGCACAGTCTCAATGGTTGTGTCAGCACGCCCCAGGCCTGGGGATCGAACCCCCCTGCCCTTGTGCCTGCTTCTAGGCGCTGTAATCTGCCAAGCTATTTGGCTGGCCCAAAACTAAGATTTTAAAAATGTTTATTTTTAAAATAGAAAAAATATGTCTTTTCCATATTAGCATAAGTAACATTTTTAAGAGCAGTATATATTTATTGGGAAGAAAGCTCTGGTCTGAGGAACAGAAGGGGGACCCAAACGGGTTGCTCTAGCATAAATAACATTTTAAAAATAAAAAATAAGTATTATTTGTTCACCTGCCAAAACATTAGTGAGAGGAATGGTATTGCTTTTGGTTTTTCAAATCTCTTAATGTCTGTTTTATTAAAAGACAGATGAATTCTGTCGTCTGCTTCTGCCTTCAGTCCGTTGCAGAATGTTGTTTTTCTTGAAATACATGAAGAAACTTTGGCCTCACACGATGGGTAGTTTAAAAAGAAGCGTTTTAATAGACTTTTAAGGCAATTTGGGATATTTTCTTATCCTAAAACTCAACAAATAGTGTTTTATTAGAAGTTAGTCATGATGTAGAATCTAACCTGTATCTGTGAACTTTTGAAACTGCTACACCTGTTTATACTTTGAGTAGATCTTTTTTACTCATGCATGATTCTGTTACATTGCTTGGTGTTCATTTGAAAATTATTGCGTTACTGAACAACACATGTTCCCAATACTGGCACATTTCATTATGCAGTGTTTTAAAAAATGTTTGTTAGTGTCACCATCAACCTTAAAATGGTTGGGAAGCTGCCAAGCTCACAGCAGTAGGTGTACGCTTTCTCAGATTCTGATTTTTGCTTGACTCTGTCGCTGTCCACAGCTGCTTCCAGTTGTTTTCCTTGAAATGTAGATGCATCTTTTGTTTTTGTGCAATGTCTGCTCCTACTGCATCCAAGTTGTTCTGCAGTTTCTTCACCAGGTGCTCATGGTGTCTCATGAAAGTGAGCCGTGGGCTCATCCCGCAGTTCCTGCGGATGCAGACACTTCTCCCTCAGGTCAGCAGGCACACATGCTCTGCTCCCCAGCACAGCCAGGCCCAGCAACAGGGCTTTCTGTGTGCTTTCACACCTTGCTGAGCAGAACATTAAAAAGCCCTGAAATAATACATTGAAATTTTATTTATTTATTTATTTATTTATTTATTTATTTATTTTTCGGGAACCGGGGATTGAACTCAGGCCCTTGCACTTGCCAGGGAAGCGCTTATTCCACTGAGCCATCTCCCTGGCCTCTATACATTGAAATTTAATAAAAATAATTTTACTTGCTCTTGGGGTAGGGACCTTTTAGAGTGAGTGAACTGTCTCCTGTGCGTGTCTGGCAGCAAAGGGCCATGCTCCTCAAGTGCCAGCTTCACCTTTGCTTCCACACTACCAGTGCACCTGGGGGACGCCATCAGGAGAGGCCAGCGACAGCCCAGGGTACTCCTAGACACACTTGGGTTCTGTGGACCACATTCTGAGAATCAGTCTTGTAAAGACTAGAGTACCACTGGGCTGTAGTGGTGTGCCTTCCCTTGCAGACTGTTTCATGCACGGTGAATTTCTGAGAACCACACGTATCAAGTCCACGTTTCTCATCCTAAGCAGTTTCTGTTATGATGCCATCATAGGTGTCTTCATTCACACTGTGCAGTGCAACACACAAGGAGAAAACGGCTGTGTTTATGTGAAGGTGGGCGAAGAGTATGAAAAAACTTCATCCTTAAAATTGTGTATCATAGAATACCCTAAATAGGTTGATTTATTTCAACTATACTCTAGTTTCTTACTCAGTCTTAATTATTGAAAATTTTTAAAATATCAATTTGCTAAAAATGTTTTATTTTTGTCTTCTTTAGCACAAAAAGAGTGGATCATTCTAATACCAGATTGGCTTCTCAACTTGATAGAAATCCAGGTAATATATTCATGAGTAAGGAGCCTAGTGTAAGGAATATATCCTATGTATGCTATATATCTTTACTCCTAATTAGTTAGAAATCCTCTATGAGGTCCAAATAATCATTTTTTAAAACTATATATCTAAACCAGAGAGCTAGCCCAGCAGCTGAAGTGCCTGCCTGGCAAGCGCAAGGTCCTGAGGTTAATCCCCAGTACTAAAACAAGAACAAAACCAAAAAGCTATATATCCTGTGTGGGTTGTTTTTTTTTTTTTTAATTTAGTACAGGATCTACAGGGTTTCATTACACAGATCGGACTTGTAGTGATTCTCCTGTTTTCAGCCTCTTCCCAAGCGCTGGGATTACAGGCGCATACCACCATGCCCAGTCTCAATCGCCGTTTCAGCATGCCCAAGGGGTGGGGCCAGTGTGGCACGCTGGGAACCGAACCCTAGATGCTGCGCTCTGCCTAAGCAGGCACTTTAGTCTGCTGAGCTATCTGGCTGGCCCCTATATCCTGTACTTTATTTTGTTTTAGCAAAAATACATAAATCAGAGTATGTCCTAATATATATAGCCATTTATAAAATATTTTAATAATGCTTATTGAAATAAGAAATGCCATCCAAAGTTTTTTTAATGTAAGGTAAAAAGTAGAGGACGTTTCAAGTAGAACTGGTGATATGTGTTGGAGGGTACACAGTCAAACTAGTACATGTTTTATTCATGTATTTGCTTCCACCTCACCCTAAATTTAAGTATTTGTTTAGTCTTTTGTATGAAAAGATGTCATCTGGGTGGAAAGGGCAAACAAACACCCAAGACAGGGCTTCTGTGGGTGGCGGTTTGGTGGTGGTACTGTTATCTGAAGTCTGAGTTTTTGCTTTGTGATTTGGAAACATTTTCTCAGCCTGCTTACTAGTAATCTGAGACAGAGAAAGTAAATCTCACTGCCTTAAGCCTAAGAGTTATGATTGATACATCAGTCAGAACTCTATTATACTAATTTACCAACAGGAGCATTACAGATACATGTATAGATATAGATACAGATATAGATATAGATATAGATATATATCTGTATATACAAAATAGGATAGGTACACAGGTACTTTCTCTTAATTCAATGAGAAAAAAGATTTGTACTAATAGTGTTTGCACAAGATACCATGTCTGCATCTTGTTCTATGAATAACTCTATGAAGACAACATGCAATGTATTAATTATTGTAACTGTCCTAATAACTTGTTTTGAAACTGTCTCATTGCTGTTTGTTTCTCAAAATTAATTTTAAAAAAGGAACATTACAAATGACTAGAATTGATTTAACTCATAAATGCCTTTTGTAAAAAAACCTTATATTTGAAATGCCATCTTAGAAACCAAACTGTAAGAGTCAGACTGATTCTTAATTACAGAATTGGAGTAAGGAGAGGAGGTGACGCTAGTGCAGTGCCTGTTGTCATGAGAACGGCACCCTGCAGGCTCCATGTGACCCTGGGAGAGGCTGAGTCTCAGGGCACTATCTGCCGTCGGCATGGCAGTCACTGCCCTGTCTGAATTAGATGCTGTTGCTTCAGTAGCATTCCAACTAGAGTTCCCTTCCAGTCTTTTAATATTTCTTTAGATTAGGTTTGAAGTGATTGCTAAACTTTGACTTTTGTCATTCTGTAATATTATGCCTAGGGTATGTACCTAAGCATTCCATTTACAGGTTATTGCTTTGGATGGATTGCTTTTAAATTTGTTCCTATATTGAATCACATCTTACAGTAATGCTGAACTTACTTGATAACCCTAATAACTAATTTTTTAACTTCTTTATTACTATATCTGTATGCTTGGTTTATTTCTGCTTAATATCAGCTATCTTAGTGTTCCTATTTTTTAAAATTAACTTTTGTTTTGGATTCCTTTATTCAAATCTTGTATTATTTTACCCCCTTCCTTTATTCTCTGAAGTCTTTTATCTTTTCCTCTCTCTTGCATGGCTTTACTTATAAGGCACACTATTACATCATAATAATAGGCAAGGGATCATAAATTACGGACTGTTACACAGGTGGAAACATCCTTAGATTGCATCTAATCAGAAACATTATACACATGGGAACCGTGAGGGAGGTTATGTTACTTGTAACTCAGTTTTGAAATCTTACTCATTATCCTGTTTTCCTGGTTCTGGCCCTCCCCTCCTTCCACCTCTGTTCTGTCCTTACTTTATTTAGTGCTGGGGATTGAACCCAGTGCTTTGTAAAGGTTAGGCAAGCAGTATACCACTGAGATAGACAGAGAAATTTTATCTTTCTTGTCAAATAAATACAACCTGGACTGGGAGTTTTAATATTTTTAACAATCATATTTATAAGAGTGGTATAAGGTGGAATCTAATGTCCTGATTCTTTTTCTTTTGTTCCCTTCTTATAGGATCAGATGACAACAATCTGAATTCCATCTTCTATGAACATTTAACCAGATCCCTACAACACAGCCTGTGTGGAGATTTGATGCTGGGACGATGGGGAAACTATAGCACGGGAGACTGTTTCATCCTTGCCTCTGACTACCTCAATGCTCTGGTGCACCTGATAGAGCTCGGCAATGGCCTGGCCACTTTCCAGCTGCGGGGGCTTGAGTTCAGAGGTGGGACACTCATTCACCTTTTGTCTTAGTCATGGACTCCTGTGAAAGACAAGAGTCGTAAAATTGAATCTTTAAGATTATGGGATTTAAAAATGATTTTTTAAAAATTTTATTGAGAAGCAAATATGAATGACACAGTTTCAAAGTAGATTAATAGGACAATTTCAATAATCAATACATTGTACATTGTTATTTCTTAGTGGTTATCCATAGTATAGGTAGCAGACAGGATATCCTGTCCAAACACTATTAATACACATTTTTCTTCTTGTTGAATAAAGTGAAAGTAGCTGTATATCTGTCCTAACTATTTTGTACATACAAATACAAAATGTTCTTTCCTTTGTATCCCCTTTTTTTGTTTAGTCCTGTCAGGGGTGGATATTCTATTGACATCTAAATATTATAGGTGCTTGAATTCGGCAAAACAATCCAACATTGTCCAGCTGTCTGTAATAGTAGTGGGTTATCCTCAGAAATTACTGACTTGAACCTTTTACAGCTCGTCATATTAATATGGCTTTACTTTATATACCTCGTTTTTATACTTTTCTGCTGGATGGTTAAGACCAAGATAAAGCAAGACCTATATAACAAGAAATGTAACTTTTGTATCTGATAAGGTCAGTCAAGTACCCTCAGGATTTATCCTGTAGCTCTGTACCGCACTTTGTAGAACCTTTGTCAGTGTCAGTGGCTGAGTCACGGTCATTGCTTGGCCAATGTGCTCTCTGTGAAAGCCTGAGAGAATATTTTGTCTCCATGTGACTCTCCTTAGGCACTCTACATCATCGATCACTTTCCTCTTTGGCCCCATAATCTCCTTGATCAGAAAATTTGGGACACTACTACTGAGTTACATGATGTTACAGTACAGGTTCTCCTGTGTCCTGAGTCTTCACTGACCTTGAAAGGCTAGGGCTAAAATGTTGGCTGTCCTTGTAGCCCTTCCTTTTCCCCTATTTTTTATCTGCTAACTTAGGTTGTTAACCCTTCAGAAGAGAAGTTTATTATTAACCTGCAATATATGCAATTCAGTTTACCCTGTTTGTCTAAGTATCAAACATCTTAGGCATATTAAAAACAATTCTTAAGGAAGAATTATTACAGTTTTCCCCCTCACATTTCATACTCACAGAATAATGGTCTGTGCACTGTGGTGTGGCATGTGCATGTAGTGGCACTGGTGTACAGTTAGCTACTTGCCTGGAGGCCCTGGCGCTTGCCAGGCAAGCGCATATTCTAGTGAACTACCTCCCGGCCCCTGGGGCTCGGTCTCTTGTCGAGCCCTTTCGTGTTCTCGTGACCAGGTGTGTGTACCAGTGCTCCTCTGTGTGTCGACGTGTTGCGAGGTGAGGCGTTGCCCGAGCTAGGTTCCTGAATACTATGCCATTGTCCTAAACCTTTTTTTTAAATTATTTTTTATTTTAATTTTTTTAATAGATTGAAAATTGGAGATAAATTATTTACAAACATAAATGAATATAACAATAAAAATTGTCCAAAATAAAAATGAAGAATTTACAGATCAGTCATAATAGTTCACTGTCAAAACCAAGAAACTTATAATTATAAAATTAGAATTCTCAAAGTAGACAGGAGTAGGCAATAAATATTTAAAGATTTAAAATTTCTGAATTTAGTTCAGCTTATAATACCGTATTTCCAAGAAAAATGAACCTTTTGCACAAGAAATTTAAATCATACCAAAATACATAAAAATGAAATTTTCCAAAACTTATTGTAAAGAAAAAAATCATTAAAGCATATACATAAAAATATTAGCTATCGAAGAACAAAGTTAAATAGCACTTTATTCCACATTAGAAAGAAAAAAAGGACTGTATGTAAAAAACTAGACTAATTAAAGGACT
>NW_004524583.1:29645532-29679292 GCF_000260255.1 Octodon degus
CTCAGGGGCCTGAGACTGCATTTTGTTCCTTCTCTTTGTCATTTTTTCTTTGTTTTCTGACCTTTGGTGTAGAGCTTAGAGTTATTACCTTAGCACCAGGTCCGGATCTACGAAGTTCAGATTCCTCCAGGGGGGTGTTGCTTGGATCTGGCTGCTGCGCTCCACTTCTTTCTGCCACAGACGTTAGACCTGAACCCTTTGTGTCTCTCTGGGAAGATGTTCTGCTCCTGAATCAGCTGGGCGGGTCTTGTCTCTAGCCTCTTTGCGGGGAGTTCTGCTGAAGGGTTCTCTGCTGAAGGGTTCCCTGCTGGGCCTGCAGTCTGGGTCCAGTGAGGATCTAGTGGGCCCTAAATGGTCTCATTCACACACCCAGCCTGTGCTCTGGGTCTGTTCAGGATCCGCAGGCCCCGGGCCGTCTCACTCACATACTGGGCCTGTGCTCTGGGTCTAGTTAGCATATTCAGTATCTGGCCAGTCCTGGGTCGTCTCACTTATGCTGAGCCTGTGCTCTGGGTCAATTCAGGATCTGTGGTCCTGGGTCGTCTCACTCACTCTCTGGGCCTGTGCTCTGGGTCTGTTCAGGATCCGGTGGCCCCAGGCAGTCTCACTCACACGTGGGGCCTGCACTCTGGGTCTCCTAAACATTTTTTTAAATTAAAATGAAATTTACATAATGTGAAGTTAACCTAAAGTGCAGAAGCCATCAGCATTTAGTACATTCACAGCATTGCACAGCCACTACCTCTGTCTTGTTTCAAACCATTTTCATTGCTCCAGTATAAGCTTAGTATGCATCTAGGCAGTTCCTCCCCATTCCCTTCCTTCCCTCCTTCTGTTTGTTTACTGCCAAAGGCATTTTCCCATTGTAGATTCAGATATTCCTGTAAGTTGAGTACTATATATATTTATATGTCCAGTTAATCTCTTTCAAGTTCTGTAACTGAGTATTTCGTCCTGTAACTAATAACTTCTGTTGTAGGGAACACTCAGGCTTAAGATTTTTTTTCAGAGGTCTTGATCTATACTAACCATTTTGTTTTGGAGTGTTTTTTTTTTTTGTTTTGTTTTGTTTTGTTTGTGCGGAACCGGGGATTGAACTCAGGCCCTTGCGCTTGCCGGGGAAGCGCTTACTCCACTGAGCCATCTCCCTGGCCCTGTTTTGGAGTGTTTTTAGTCTGGAATAGGAAATAAGAAAGCATGACTCCAAAGAAAATTGAACCACTTCTGTCTTCCATAGCATGTGCCTTCGTTTTGCAGGGTATGTGTAGGTACAACAAATACTTTTCTAGAAGGTATTCTATTCATTAGAAATTAGACTGTATTTATGTAGCACTCCATCTTCTCTATACTTTTACCCCACGTTTTTCAAGTGTAAGCCAGCTACACTATTGTGAAAGTCAGCACACCCCTACTACTATATTTTTATATAGTAGCACTTTTAACTTGTGTTTTAACACTTTTGATACTTTTTTTTTATTTTAACAAATGTACAGGGAAAAACTGTTATAACTAATATTTGTATGTATGGAAAATGATAGGAGAACTTCCTTACCATCTGCAGGACTACAGATCAAGCCCAGGGTCTCAAAACTTGCTAGGCAAGCACTCTCCCCCTGAGCTACATCCCTAGCTGTAGGTAATTGAAAAAGCCATCACTCTACATTTTTCATACAGTATAACCAGGATGGACGTGAAAAAAATTACTTGGGTGTGTGTGTGCGCACACGCACATGCACATATGTGGTGTTAGTAAATGTTTGCAGTGCATAGTATATGCATTCATTATGGAATATTGATGAAGGTTGTGTCTTAATCCTTTTTACTTCCTTTCCTCCCTTCTGTTTCTTCTCCTCCCATTACTAAATCTCCGTTCCATCTCTATGAAGTCTGCTTTTGTATTTCCTATTGTTTCTTTCATTTATTTTTATTTTTAATTTATGTATTTGGTATAGAGTCTCACGTGCAGCTCGGACTCATAGTGATCCTCCTGTTTTCAGCCTCCCCAGTGCTGGGCTTACAGGCACGCGCCACCACACCCAGTCTCAATAGCTGTCTCAGTGTGCTGCGGGGCTGGCACCACACGCCAGGGATCGAACCCCGGCCTCTGCGCTGTGCCTGTGCTGAGCTATCTGGCCAGCCCTATATCAGCGTTTTCTGACTATAGCTTCTACCAAACTTTTTTGGTGTTATTTCTACCAAGAACATTTCATTTTCCAATTCAGTTTTTTTTTTTTTTGTGGAACCAGGGATTGAACTCAGGCGCTTGCCAGGGAAGCGCTTATTCCACTGAGCCATCTTCCCAGCCCCATCCAAATCAGTTTTTACATGTCAAAAATTCATTATGTTGATTGAATACCTTTCACTTTTTACTCCAGCTAACTTTAATTAATTTTTCCATGGAACATTAGTTTTTTGTTTTGTTTTGTTTTTTCTTTTGTGGTACCAGTGATTGAACTCAGGACCTTGTACTTGCCAGGCAGGTACTTATGCTGCTGAGCTATATCTCTGGCCCTTCTACTCCAACTGATTTTGACAAGTCTAGTTGTTGTGATTATTCCTTCCTTCCCTGTAATGTGCACTACTAGGCTGAAAGAGCCAGCAAGCAAATGGCAGTAGGTGCGCACAGTTAGTGCAGAATCACTTCACTTTCCAGGCCTCAGAATTCTTTCTTCAATTCCTAGTATTAATTCTTGTACTTTTAGTGACTTCATTTTCTAAGGAAAATGTATCACCAGGCTGTGTTGGGGCTGTAAATAGTCTTAGGAGTGTTGATGAGGTAGAGTAAAATAGCCTCCTCTGGCTCAGCCACCCCGGTCACCTGACCTGCTGCTCTGAGCAGACCTCCATAGTCATTGCCAGCACTTGCAAATTCTCTCTTGCCGAGTCATTCTCTACTTACTGCCAACGAGGTGACCTGTGCAGTGGGTGGCGGCTGGGGCTCTCCTTACTTTACTTCATTTAAAAACCTTTCAGCAGCTTCCCCAAAGAGAAAACAGAATGAATAAAATAAAATGACACTTAAGTCTGGACTAAAGATATAGTCCAGACTTCATGCCACAATTAAAACAATAGCAACAAACCAGATTCAGGATACTTCTAGAAATTGGATTATTCTGCATTCTGAGTTGTGCTAGAAAGAAAACTTCTCAAGGCTTTTACAAACTAATATCATACTGATATCAGAAGGGCCGGTGAGATAGCTCAGTGGACTAAGCACCTGCTTAGGCAAACTCAGGGACCAGGATTTGATCCTCAGCATCATATTCCACCCCCAAACCTCCAGCACACAGAGAGTCAGCCACCAGTACTGGGCATGGTGGCGCACGCCTGTAATCCCAGCACTGGGGAGGCCGAAAACAGGAGGATCACTACGATTCTGAGCTGCATAGTGAGACCCTGTACCAAATACATAAAAAAAAAGGAAAACTAGTTGAATTTTCCTTAAAATTGTACATGCAGAATTATTCAATTCTAAACAGAATGTAGCAGTACTTTCTTAAAAAATACGCTGCATAAATTCAGCTGTTCCTAATTTTTGAATTTAAGTATCAGAAAGCAAATAGCAGGAGGACTTCCTGCTCAGGCCCACCTCCTGTCTCTTTCGGACGGGAGCTTTCTTTCCCTCAATAAATACATTCTGCTCATTAAAAAAAAAAAAAAGAAAGAAAGCAAATAGAATTCTTTTGATAGGTCATAGGAGAAAGACTATGTTATCTCAAGATATCAGAAAACATGTTAATTTTTATTTCGTTCAATAGATAATTTAGAAAATTACATTATTTTGAGAAATATGTAAGTATATGTATATCTGTAGTGAGTATTTTATACTATTATAATTAACCGCTATGTATTCCTATGAGTGGGAGGTTCATGGCAAGGATTTTTCTTGTTACTATAGAAACATTAGCTAATGTAATTAAGCAAGAAAAGGGAATAATAAAATTGTTGGGAAATCTAGACTGCTAAACAATATAGCTCCTTAGCTTGACCAGAATAAACTCTTTAGCTTTGTCTTTCATTGTATCACTACTACCATTTATTTCTCTTAAAACGGGTTTTTAAATGTATATAGTCCTAGCTGGGTGGGGTGGCGCATGCCCGTATTCCTGCAGCACTGCAGAGGCTGAGGCTGGAGGATCACGGCAAGTTCTAAGACAGCCTGGGCTGCATAGGGAGTTCAAGGCCAGCCTGAATTACATAGGGAGACTGTCTCAAAAAAATCGTACATAATGTATATATTCCCTTTAAAAGAAAAATCTATCACAAGAAAGAAGTATAACCTAAATGTTTACTTATATGTAATTAAGATAATTGCTTTATCACCTTTACATAATGTAAGGAATTTGTAAATTAAATGGCAGAAAGACCCCCAGAACAAAATAAACGTCAGCATTAATGGAAAAGACATTTGCCTAGCACTTGATTGCTGTGGTTCTAATTCTACATTTAATCTATTTTTATGTCCTTACTTCAACACTAGTGCATCACATGACTGTTTGATAACTGCTGTGTATAACAGAAATGCCAAAGTTTCATGTGCTAGTTCAGGATAATGAGAACCAATGCCTAAGTAAAAGGACATCAGCAGCTGACTCTCCGGTGACAGTACTGTGATCACACCGCCATTGGTAGATTCACAGCTGTGAAGTTTTTGTAATTATGTATTTAATGTTAAATTATAATGAACAGGTAGTGCTCATATTGTTTGATCAGCTTTGCATGCCTTATGTGGTAATCCGAGTAACTACTTGAAGATACTAATATGCAATAGGATAACCATTGTTAATTTCCTATCATCTTATTTTCAAATTCTGTGTCATGTTTATTGGGCTTTCCCCCCCTCTTTAAAGAAATAAGTTATAATGAGCTTTTCCAAAGTACCAGATGTTTATAATATTTCTACTTGAAACACAGACATGATACTGGTACTGGAGCTTATAAATGATTTCTGTGTGGATCTGCATATTCTTGTTTCTGTGATGATTCCATTCTTACTCCACTGTCCTCTTTTGAATTAAATCTTCAGATGTACTTTTATTCCTTTGGCCTTCATTTATGTGAGTGCAGTTATAAACCCACTTGGAAATCTGAGAGTCACATGGTTTCTCTTATATGAGAAACTGAGTAAAAATAAAAAGCAAAATAAAAGATGATAGGAAATATGGAGACAGCTTTTTCTCAAAGGGGAGGGAGATCAAGAGATGGGGAATGGGAGGGAAGGGAGGAATAAGGGACAAGTAAAGGGAATGTGTTGTGTGCATGTACCAGCTCAACACAAGGACCACAAACATTGTTTACTATAAACGTACAAAATAGAGAAAGGCTCAAAAATGGGAGGGAGGGGAGGGAAGGGGCGTCAAAAAGGAAGTCGGGATGTGTTGTGTACATGTGCCATCTTCCCACGAGGGGGGTAAATACTTTGTGCTGTATGTGTGTACTGATACACTATAATAAGCCTCTAATAAGCATATATATATATGTGTGTGTGTGTGTGTGTGTGTGTGTGTATATATATATATATATAGAGAGAGAGAGAGAGAGAGAGAGAGAGCGCAAGCAAGGGCAGTTGAAGGGAGGATAGAGGAATAGGGGAAAATCAAACTATATCATGTGTAGGTGCCAGTTCCCTATGATGAATGTGATCATTATGTGTATCTAAAATGTACCAGTAAACTTAATTTTTTAAAAATTAAATAAGTCACTGAATAAATTCCAAGAACTTGGATGTGCTAATGTACACTGTGGCTCTAGGCCACAGTGGCAGCAGAGGAGCACACAGCCAGCCCAGTTTCTGGAGCTGGCTTCATTTGCTGGTGCACATTCTTGGCAGGACAGTCACATTGCCACTCTGTGTGTCCATTTTTCCCTAAGTCTCTGCCCTACAGGCATTGATTTTTCCCATTTTCGGTCTTTATCCCCTTTGTGATGGTCTGTGTCTTTTTTTAAGGTACTTACTGTCAGCAACGGGAAGTGGAAGCTATCACTGAAGGTGTAGAAGAAGATGAAGGATTTTGCTGTTGTGAACCTGGCCATATTCCTCACGTACTTTCATTTAACGCTGCCTTTAGCCAGCGTTGGCTAGCTTGGGAAGTGATAGTTACTAAATATATTCTGGAAGGCTATAGCATCACTGATAATAGTGCGGCGTCTATGCTTCAGGTCTTTGATCTTCGGAAAGTGCTCACCACTTACTATGTCAAGGTAAGGGTATGTGCCCACTTACACCTTTGGATAATGTAGGCATTTCTTGAGGAAGATGCACATGCACGCATGTGTGCACATGTACCTGCATGCACGCATGCACATGTACACGCACGAGCTTTTGAACATATGCTTTGTTTCTAAGTGATAATTGAAATCCTCTAGGAGGCAGAAAAGTTAGCAAAATATATATACAAGGGTCTTGCAGTTTCTTTAATGGAGCTTGTTCCATTTGTTCATCAATGATAATAGCTGGCTTTTATAGCTTTTATGTTTAGGCACTGTGCTAAGGAGTATTCAACACATGCGTGCACACACAACTGTGTGTCTTCATTCTCTAAAGAAGTGTTGCTTCCCTGTTCACCAAATAAACACCTTAAGTTTCAGAAGCTTATTTGCTACAGACCCTCTAAATACCAAATGAAGTTTGGGATTTGAAAGTGAGAAATGTCTGGCTCCCAGGCCTTTGCTGTCAACTGCTGTTTTGCATTGCTTTGCAGACTGAATCACAGTTCGGGATCCCTTTCATTTCTGGCTCCAGCTGCAATTTTGGGGTCCCCAAAAACCGTCCATAGTCTTAGGAATTTGTTAGAGGGACTGACAGAGCTCACCAGAGCCATTATACTCACTGTATCCATGTTACTATACTGGAAGGGTACAGATTAAACTCGGCCGAGAGGAGTGTCTAGTGTCACCTTGCACAGGTCCTCTCCGAGTGGAATTACGTCGATGCCTGTTGCTGCGAGCATCACGATGTGGCGGTATTCACAGAGTATTGCCAGGCCCAGAAGTTCTCTGGATCTTGGTGTCCTGCATCGCGACTGGTGTGCAGTCTGTGGAGAAAACCCAGGTCTCTTAGACTTTGAAGGTCAGGTTGATAGCTTGGGTCTGTAGGCCCTAGCTACATCAGTTTTCTCTTATCAGGCAGAGCATTTCAGAGGCTTATAGATTACTTCCCAAGACCCCCAAGAAAAGGCCAAATCTCTCATTAATTCTGTACTACACAGAACAGTTCATATTTGCTAAGGGTCTTATGGAAACCAGCATAGGAGTGACTTGGGGACTTGTGGACAAAGCCAGTATTTTTAAGAGGAAGTATGTGGTAAGCTTTAATGACCCTCATCTGAAGTTTCCATATTTATAGTGCCACCTCTGTACTGTGTTTGAGCCTTCCCTTCGCTATTTAATTAAACCCAACCTGAGGAAGCTCGTTAGATTGGTTTTACTTTTTTTAATCTGTGTGTCATTTTCTGGCTATAGTTCTAAATTTATATATTTCCTTTGTTTTATGATTATATTTCTGTAATTTGTCGTAGGTATACCAAATGGTTTTCATAACTTTCTATAAAAGTTTTTCAGGGCTGGTGAGATAGCTTAGTGGACTAAGCCCCTGCATAGGCTAGCGCAGGAACCAGGCTCTATCCCCAGTCCCACGTGCCACACCGGCCCCACCCCCAGGCGTGCTGAGCTGGCCACCCAGTCTGGGTGTTGTGATGCATGCCTGTGATCCCAGCGCTGGGGAGACTGTAAACAGGAGGATCAGTACGAGTCCGAGCTGCGCAGTGAGACCCTGTACCAAATACATTAAAAAAAAAAAAAAATCAAAATTCAGCACAGTAAATTTTTTCTTGTTACAGTATCCTAAAATCAGAAGCACTAAAATCAATAGGATACAAGTTGCCTTGCTAATTTAATGTTGTGATTGTAAAATGTTAAATGTTTTTTCATTGAAAATGTCCTAAGTTATATTATAGCATTCTTAAAATATTATATGTAGAATATTGAGGCAAAATGAATTGCTTTGAGTTGTCTGTGAGGCGGGTATTTATTTCACTGAGGTGTTGGAGTTTACTCAAGTTGTGCTTTAACCTGATTATTTTCTGCATTAGGGTATCATTTATTATGTTACTACCTCCTCCAAGTTAGAAGAGTGGCTAGCTAATGAGACAATGCAGGAAGGACTTCGCGTATGTGCAGATCGGAATTACGTTGATGTCGACCCAACCTTTAACCCAAACATTGATGAAGACTATGACCATCGGCTGGCAGGCATATCCAGGGAGAGTTTCTGTGTGATTTACCTCAACTGGATAGAGTACTGCTCTTCCCGTAGAGCAAAGGTAAGATTGGGTTATTTTATTTGCAACACTTGGAATCCAGATATTTCTTTTTTCTTTTTTCTTTTTTTGGCAGAACCAGGGATTGAACTCAGGCCCTTGTGCTTGCCAGGGAAGCGCTTATTCCACTGAGCCATCTCCCCGGCCCCTGGAATCTGTGTCAGATATTTCTGACACGGGAGAGAATGATCCTTTTTGTTATTCTGAGGTCATTTTTTTGCTGAGCTGATACTGGTCTTCTAGGTTAGAGAACCTAATTTGGTCATTATTATTATTGGGCAAGACTAACTCTGCCAAAATAGTAAGGAAAGTGACCCCTTCTCAGTTGTTTCAGCTCTGATCTCACTGTCTAGGCAGTACTTCTCTGTCCTGTGTGTGACAATGTGGATACGCAAATTTGAATCACACGTATTATTGTCTAAAATCTGGTCCTTTTGATACGGGGTCTTTCTCTGCAGTTCAGGCTCACCTTGAACTCAGTTGGTAGCCCAGGCTGGTCTCGACATTGCAAGGATCCTCCTGCCTCGGCCTCCTGAGTGCTGGGATTACAGGCCTGTGGTCTACCACACCCGGCTAAGATCTAGTCCTCCTTAACGGCTACCTACCAAACTGAAGGATACTTGAGAATCTTTGTCCCAAATACAAAGTCTAGACCAGTGATGAAAATATCCTGTGCTGTCTAATGTCACACCTGGCAGTAAACACTTGAAATGTGGCCCAGTGCAAGGAATCAAACTTTGAATTTGTTAATTTTAATTGATTTAAATGTAGTAATTCCTGCTGGCTACTATGTTTACTGTACCTCTAGACCACAGAATCTTCACTATTAGTATAACTAAGAAATGACCTAGATTTCTACAAATGGTTCTTGGGCCTTACCTGAGCGTTCCAATTCAGTAAGTCCGGGCTGGGGACTGTATTTCTGAGAGCATCTCGACTCGAGTCACCCCTGGATGGTTCTGATTCAGGCATATCTCCAGCCACACGTTGGAGCAGCTCGCCTTTACAATGAGCTGCAGACTTTCTCGACTCCTTCCTCCCGTTCTTGTGACTCTCGTAGCATTGCCAGACTTCGTGCGCAGGCGCGGGGCCAGGCTCTGTGAGCAGAGCTGCTGCTTCCTGCCAGGACTGCTTTCCAGCAACAGCCCTGGGTAATTGAATCGGCAGCGTCTGTCTGCTTGGTGCCGTGCAGCGTCGTGCGGCACCTTAGCCCCAGCGCTTTTGTCCTGCTTGGGGCCTGCACGCTGGTCATCTGCAGCGCCCAACGCTGGCTTAGTCCTTATTTGTCTTGTCCTGTGGGGCACCGTCATGAGAGTGGGAGGGGCGGTCCTTGTACTTCCTCTGGGTATTTCTTTTGACCTTTTATACTCGATGTACAGCATACACTGATCAAGATAGCATATTTTTATAGAAGTAAAGATAAGCAGAATAAAATAACCTAAGAAGCTTAAAAAAAGATGAGAAAACCCCATTTAGGTATGGAGAAGTTTAACAAAGGTTACCCTCGTTCAAATATATAACAAGCAATTTTATTTTTTCGTGAAGGAAGTACACTTCAAATGCTTTGCATGCTCTTCTCAGATCCTTGCACTCTCCTTTTTGGCGGGGGTGTGTGGAGTGGTCATCGTTTTCTAGTGTCTCTTCCCTGGCTTAGACATTACTGACGCTCATTGCTCCCTTAGAGCAGGACTTTGCCTACCTACACCTGAGGACCTTCTCTTAGGGGTTATTGCCGCATCATGGACATAGTTCAAGGAAGTCCTCCTGGCTGCCGACGTACACTCAGGAGGTTTGCCTGTAAACATGGGTGTCCCCAGTCTCTTCAGAGAGCTCGGCCTCATACGTGTGCTATTCATTGTAATCCCTTTAGAAGAAAACTCTGAGCAGCATTTTCCAGCTGCACATGCTCCCATCTGCTTTAGGTTTTCTTTCTGAATTTTAGTTTTTCTTTGAACAAGATGATCCCACCTCCTCGGGTGATTCTGTTCTCCGAATCGCCAGCCCGAGAATCATCTCTCCCTAGGAATGCTTTGGAGCCGTGGAGAGCGCTGGCCTGGCTGCAGGCCCTCCCCAGAGGACTGGGAAGTGGCTGCTGAGTCTTTCTTCTTCCATAGTTCGCTAATGCACAGAAAAAAGTCACCCATTTCTTCTCTCAGTGTGCACTGGGGTTTTTTTCTTCCTTCCAACTTATTAACTGCCTCCTGATTTCTTAAATATGTACATGTTTTTCTGATAGCTGTTGTTTGGTTTTTTTTAAAAGCCACTGGATGTGGACAAAGATTCATCCCTGGTAACTCTGTGTTACGGACTCTGTGTTCTGGGACGGAGAGCTTTGGGAACTGCGTCCCACCACATGTCCAGGTAAACAAGATTTGTGCTTTTCAAAAAGAATATAAACAGTTAAATGACCCAAGTGTGAAATGTGGTTTTTTTTTTTGTTGTTGTTTTTGTTTTGTGGTACCAGGGATCGAACTCAGGACGTTGTGCACGCCAGGCAGGTACTTTGTCACTGAGCTACATCCCTGACCCTGAAATATGTTTTAATTTTTTAAAAAAACATTTATCTATCTATCTATTTATTTATTTGGTACAAGGTCTGGCTACACAGCTCACACTCTAGTGATTCTCCTGTTTCAGCCTCCCCAGCACTGGGATTACAGGCGCACACCATCATGCCCAGTTTCTGTGGCCAGCATGGGTGGGGGTGCCAGGGCCTGCACAGCATGTGGTCCTGGAGATCAAACCTGGATCTCTGTGCTTTCCAGGCGGGCGGTTAGACTGCTGAGCTGTCTCCCCAGCCGTGAAATGTATTTTAATAGAGGCTTCATTACTTTATTGCTGGTATTTCCTTCCATTTTATTTTTTGTAGTCTTTTGCTGAACATGGTTGAGTTATATTAACTAGTTAAGAGAACTGGCTTTTAACGTTCACACACGTGCGCTTGATTCAGTAACACATAAACTAAAATCGGAACAATACAGAGAAGATTAGGTTGGCCCCTGTGCAAGGGTGATACAGAAATTTGTGAAGCATCCATATTTTTTTCTTTTAAAAATAAAAATTCAAAATATAAAATAATGTGTATATAAGACATTTTATAACATCACCATAAGAAGTTTGATCCATTTTCCATCTATGATGTATATTTTCCCTAACATACTCACCTACTTTTATTGTTTTCACTTGTGGCCTTTGTCCAGTACATTCATATTTTTAATGTAGTTATGTATTAGGTTTTGTTACTCTGAATATAAAATGGATTTTCTGACCTAAATATCCAAATGTGTCAGAATTAGGAAGTTCGTATTTAGGGGCCATACTGGGAATTGGACTCAGGACATTGCTCTTGTAGGCAGGCGCTGGTGCTGCTGAGCTGTATCCGCAGCCCCAAGAAGTCCGTATTTTAAATTCCTCCTGTAATCACATGTTCTACATTGGACTCCTTATTTTCCTTAACTTGCAGCCCTTTGCACATGTGTTCTCATGGACTCACTATTTACAGTGTCTCAAGAAATCACAGGTCCAGCAGGGACCTCTTTCAACTCTGACTTAGGAGCTCTGGCCTGAATTTCTGGAATCCGTATTGTTTGCGTACTCCCAGATGATTGTGATGCCCAGCCAGATGTAGGAATCAGTGTCCTGAGCATGTCGCCAAAATCTGTGCACTTTTATCTCCAATCTTAACAGTAATTTAGAGTCATTCCTCTATGGATTGCATGCCCTGTTTAAAGGAGACTTCCGTATCTCTTCAATCCGGGATGAGTGGATCTTTGCTGACATGGAATTGCTGAGAAAAGTTGTAGTCCCTGGAATTCGTATGTCCATTAAACTTCATCAGGTAAGAACATGGGCTTTTTTGTCCGCTACTTCTTCATTTGACAAGTGCTTTATGTTTTTCAGAACTGTTAAGGTGTGTATTTAGTTGTCCCCCCAAAGCTTCATGCGGTCCTTCTAGACTCCGTGATTACACCCACCTAGGGCAGGTGATCTGCACACAGGTGTAATGAGGGGAGGGAGGCCTGCTAGCTGCCACAGTGCTGCCCCTCCTTTTGTTCTTTGCTGTTTTCACCGCCATGAACACCAGCCCTCTGCCATGTGCCACTGTGCCTTATAGCCAAATATGTACTGAACTTCCACTAACTGTGAGTTAAATAAACCTTTCCTTTCTTAATTTTGGGTGTTGGCTGTTTTCTACCAGCAATAAAGAAAAAGTAAATGAGACAGGAACTTTTTGAGAAACACTCTTATCAGAACCAAAGAGAACCTGATTTGTGGAAAGACAGTAAATCTGGCTGGGGAGATAGCTCGGCGGTCCAAGCACCTGCCTGACAAGTGCAAGGACCAGGGTTCGATCCCTGAACCACACGCTGTGCCGGCCCCAGGACCCCTGGTGCACCATGGTGGCGCACACCTGTAATCCCAGGGCTGGGGAGGCTGAGACAGGAGGATCACTCCGAGTCCAAGCTGCATAGTGAGACCCTGTACTGAATGAATGAGTGAATGAATGAATGAATGAATGAATGGAGTGAGTAGTTTTTTTTTAAAGACAGTAAATCCTAAAGGTCTACAGTGCCTTTGTGTGTTTAGGAGTCTGAAACTGCCTGCCAGTGTCATGTTATGAGTGTCACACTAGGCTAGTTCTTGTAGAAGCAGATTCAGAGTCCAGGATTCTCATGTAAGGCGTTAATTGAAGGGAATGCACTTACGAATTTCGTGAAGAAGTATTAGAAGCAGTGTTGTAGTTGTGGTACTACCATGTGCAAGCTTTGTAAGCCTAGGAAGCCAGCCAACACCTCTGAGCTTCAGTTTTGAGATGATGTAAGATGCAGGTTTTATCTTGACTTTCTTGACAAAGTTCTTGTCTGAGTAAAAGGATATGCTGAGAACGTACCTCATAACGCATCATTCGCATGTGTAGTATTTTCACAGGTACTTACTGTCCCCCTAAGCTGAGGGGGTGGTCTTACTTTTTGTCTTTTGGAGGGGTATATACTGCTTGGGTATGGAACTGTATCAGCTTCTTAATTGTAAGTGTAAAAGCAACCCATATTTATACTGTATTTTCTTAATGTCATACCATTTTAGAAATTCAGGTTACCAAATTAATAATTTGTGTTACAATTATTTTGGTATTTTGCCCCTATAGTTTGTACTTTTGTAAAAGAAAAATACTTCGTACATTCCTGTTCAACCCATGCTGCCCTGCGCAGAATCATGCCCATGGTAGCTGAGGAGTATTTATAGAATGAATGAGGAGTTAAGACTGAGAGGCTCTTCAGGGAAGGCTAACTGCATTCTCTACAACAGGGGCACTTAATCTGTCCACATAGGTCAAAGCTTTTTCTTTCTTTTCTTTTTTTTTTTTTTTTTTCTGCAAAGCTTTATTCCAGAGGGGCTCAGTCCTTGGCAGCTGCCTTCCTCATGGCGTCCAGCGCGCTGCCCAGCTCCTCACGCTTCCTCTTGCGTGGATGTGCGTCCCCACCCTTCTCTTGATGAACTTGAGGGCGCTTGTCCTTGGAGACCTTGAGCAGCTCCATGGCGCGCCGCTCGTAGGGTCATGGGGCGAAGCCGCACACCTCCTGGATCATGGTGAGGCATCCGCCACAGCAGCTGTGCCTCGCTTTGCTCACATGCTCAGTCACCTTGTGGCCCTTGCTGAGGCCCACGGCCATGGGAGAGTGGAGGGCCGTGGCTGCTGTTCTTCAGTGGTTGCTGTGGCAGAAGTCTAGGTCAAAGCTTTGAGCCATATCTTAACTGGAGACCAGGGGAAATGGTATATTAGAACTTCTCTGGAGACATTGCTTTCTGTGAAAAGAACCTGTGAAGAAAAGGATACCATATTGACACCTTTTTGGATCTTCTTAGTAACAATAAGTGATTGCATTAGAACTAGAAATGATACTTGTTTAAAACAGAGTGAAAAAAATAAGTAAATAAAACTTAGAGGAAGTGGTTGGATTCACAGAAGCGGTATAGCGGTTCCTAACCAGTTATAATTAAGAGCACAATTTTGTGCCTAATAATGCTAATATGTTGATAAGTAATATCATCCTAGAAGTCATTCTTTACTTTCCTATAAAATAGGTTTGGTTTTTTTTTACGTTTATCTGTGTAGGATCATTTCACTTCTCCAGATGAGTATGACGACCCCACCGTGCTCTATGAAGCCATCGTCTCCCACGAAAAGAACCTTGTGATAGCCCACGAAGGGGACCCTGCCTGGCGGAGCGCCGTCCTCGCCAACTCCCCCTCCTTGCTTGCTCTGCGGCATGTCATGGACGATGGCACTAATGAGTATAAAATCATCATGCTTAACAGACGCTACCTGAGTTTCCGGGTCATTAAAGTGAGTTTTGTAATCATTTTCTTGTGTTTTTTTAAAAGTTGGATAACTTGATTTAAAGTTTTACAGTGATTGAAACTTCTTACCAAAAAACCTGACCATACTATCTTAGCATTTATTGGTCATGATCCTTAGTTTACTTAGTGTTTTGCTGTGTTCTTTGACATTTTCTTGGGTTCTGTAAAGCCTTAAAATTCTTCCTCAATCTAATGTTGGCAGCTCTTACCCATTATATGCCAGGTCTTTCATCTATTATATATGCAAGTGGGCCACATCTAATAAGAAATCAGCACTATATTACTATATATTGTGATTTGTGGGTTGCAAAACAATAGCATGATTTATGTTCATGGTGATTAGAAGCTAACTGAGTGGTTCACCCCGACTTTTCCTTGGGGATGTATGTACCCAAATATTTTGAAACTTTAGCAGGCTTAGGTCCTGTTATTTTGATACTTTATAATGATTGATTTTATCTGCATCATTTAATCAGCCCCCAAAGAAGCGCTAAGATTCTTTCTTTGAAATCTATGCTGCTTCTCCCCTCACTTGATAGCTCTGTAGGACGGCAGGGCTCTGCAGGTGCTCATTACTTAACAGCTCACTCACGGTAAAGGTCAGGTGGTTAAGTCCTGTTCAGATGTGATCTACTCATGGCTTTATTTTTTCCTTTTTATTTTATTTTATTTTATTTTATTTTTTACAGCAAGTTGTCACACTGTCCTTTGTATCACTC
Source organism: Octodon degus (assembly GCF_000260255.1). Taxonomy (NCBI): domain Eukaryota; kingdom Metazoa; phylum Chordata; class Mammalia; order Rodentia; family Octodontidae; genus Octodon; species Octodon degus. The sequence continues at coordinate 29,660,930 of NW_004524583.1, forward strand.
TCCTTCCCCCTCTTCTCTCTCCCGATTATATTCTTGGCCCCTTCACCGGTGTGCGTGCGCTTTCGTTTCCAGGTGAACAAGGAGTGTGTCCGCGGCCTCTGGGCTGGGCAACAGCAGGAGCTTGTCTTTCTGCGGAACCGTAACCCAGAGAGGGGCAGCATCCAGAACGCAAAGCAAGCTCTGCGGAACATGATAAACTCATCTTGCGATCAGCCCATCGGCTACCCGATCTTTGTCTCTCCCCTGACAACTTCTTACTCTGACAGCCATGAACAGCTTAAAGAAATTCTTGGAGGACCTATCAGCTTGGGAAATATCCGAGCCTTTGTAGTGTCGACCTGGCATAGGTGAGGCGTGGAGCTGGGCTCGTCAGTGGCGTGTGTCCCAACCCTCTTGGTCTTTCAGGTAGTGTGTATTAGCCTACTGCTGAAGCTTGTAGAAGAAGTTTAGGTGCCATGGCACAATAGAAACCTGAACTTCAGGAAGCAGGATCAGAGCATCTTTGTCTTTTAAAGCTCATGAGATAAATGCAGTATATAACTCCAATTAAGAACCATTGCTGTAGGGCTGGCGAGATGGCTTAGAGGACTAAGTGCCTGCTTAGCAAGCACAGGGACTGGGGTTCGATCCCTGACCCCACATGCCATGCTAGCCCCACCCCCAGGCACACTGAGCTGGCAGTCAAGTCCAGGCATGATGGCACATGCCTGTAATCCCTGCACTGGGGAGGCTGCAAACAGGAGGATCACCACTGTGAGTCCAAACTGCTTAGTGAGACCCTGCACGAAATAAAAAAGAAACATTTTTAAAAAGAACCATTGCTTTAGAGCTAGGTGTGGTGGCATATACCTGCAATCCTGGCACTCGGGAGGCTGAGGCAGGAGGATCACTGAGTTGAAGGCCAGCATGGGCTACATAGTAAATTCAAATGCAACCTACGATACACAGATCCTGTTTAAAATAAAAAAAAGAGGAAAGAACCACTGCTCCTAGCATTTGATAGAACCTTGCACAAGTCCCTTTTCTTTCTTAAATTTTGTCTCTGGTGCAGCGCTATAGCTAGCATGAGGATGTGTGAGCCGATCAGACAGGCCACCAAGAGAAAAGCGCATGAAGCTTGGAGGTGGACACTCTCTGGCCCTTGGCCTCGCGCCAACTGGAGGGCATGCTGTGCGCGTTAGCGCTGGCTTGTGTGGTGCCTCCCCTGCCGCCGCTTGCGCCCTGGCCCGGGCACCACCCACCTCTCCGGTCACAGGGTGCTGGAGCACGCCTGCATGTGGGCTGCTCCTCTGCTCCTTGTCTAGTAAATGGCGGCATAAGGTTTAGGAACATCTGAAACATTGTTTCAGATTCTGAAATATCAGAGCTGAAGCAAAACATGAGCTGGTGATTACAGCAGTGAACTCTTGAATGTTGTTAATCTTTTCCTCAGTGCTTCAAGAGTAAGTCCTTCTGTCAGAACAGGGATAATACAAGCTCAGGCAGTGTTGAGAGCCACGTTCTTTTCCCAAAAAAATGACAGTTGTGTTAGAATAAACATGGAAAAAGTTATACTCTTTCTCCCTAAAAAAATAGAGATAGTATACCACCTGTTCTGACTGGCCTGAGATGACGGCTTTCTTGGAGTACAGGGTTTTCAGTGCTAAAATGAGACAGGCACGGCTATCCAGAACTGCTCATTGCCCCTTGGGGAGGCTGAGACAGGAGGATCACTCCGAGTCTGAGCTGCACAGTGAGACCCTGTACCACATACATTAAAAAAAGAGAGACATTAAAAAGAAAGTTTTGTGCTAATATTGTTTGAATAATTAAATGCCTATATCTTGTACTCTGAGTAACTGAAGATAAGAATACATATTAACCATTGCTACCTTCCTATTAATGTGTTTTGATTTCTTTTTTCTTTTTAAAAAAGACAGAGAAGGCCTCTTGAAGCATGCCACAGTGCAGCATTCGTGAGTTAGGCTGTTGGGTTTGCGTACTTCAGTCACTGAGTAGACACTGGCAAGAATTCGATTTGTAGCTGTTTACTGCTGCTTTTCATCACAGTGTATGATAGGTGATGGAGTCTATCAAGTGGTGTGTACTAGACAGACAGAAAGCAGTGGTGCACGAAGCGTCAGTCCTTACGCCAGTTTTTGAAAAAAAAGACTTCTTTATGTTGATCATGCCAGAAGTATTGATCATACCAGGAAGACTTTTGTGGGCACACATTAGTCGTAGCAGTTCAGAATGAGTAAGAATAACCTATCTGTTTTGAAGTAATCTCGAGATAATCCTTCCTGCCTGGTGTTTGTTCCTAGGTTAAGGAAAGGTTGTGGAGCTGGATGTAACAGTGGCGGCAACATCGAGGATTCTGATGCTGGAGGTGGGACTTCCTGTCCTGGTAACAGTGCCACCACTGCCACCGATCCCCACGGCAGCGCGTCGCAGGGAAGCACTGGCAATCCTGGGCCAGGATCGGGTGCAGGACTCCATCCGCCGGTCACTGCTTACCCTCCAGCACTAGGTAAAGCAAGCATGGGCCTGCGTGCGGTGCCAGCCCCTCAGCTGGCCGCGAGTGCGCACCTGGAAGGAGGGGCCTAGTCCTGCCTGGGTGTGTGGGTCGTTCTCCTCATGCACGGTGGTGCGGTGCCTGCTTGTGTGGACTGACCATTCACACGTGTGTATGAGCTCAGTGTATATACTTACTTAATATTTTACAAAAACATTTTCAAAATACTAAGAATTCTTTGAAAATATAACTTAAAGGCTAACATTTAATTATATTTTGTTTAACTTCTTAATGGAAAATGACTTGTTCTTTTCTGACATAATGTTGTAATAATTTTTGTATGTAAGTCTTACTGTTTTCTTGACCAAAGACTAAAAATCTTTAGGAGTAAAGTTACTTTTAAGAATACTCTAGGGGGCGAGGAGATGGCTCAGTGGAATAAGTGCTTTCCTGGCAAGCACAAGGGCCTGAGTAAAATCCCCAGTTCTGCCACACCAAAAAAGAAAAAAAAACAACTCTCTAGGACTGGGGAGGTAGCTGGGCAGTCTGAGTGCCTGCCTGCCAAGTGCAAGGTCCGGAGCTTGATCCCCAGTGCCGTGTGCAGTGCTGGCCCCAGAACCCAGGCCATTTCAGGCGGGGCCCTACACAATTTACTAACTTATCAAAATCCTGTTTCAAACTAAATAAAAATAAAAGGGCTGGGCATACATATTTGTGTTGGGGCCCGAGTTTGATCCCCAGTGTGGAAAACCCACCAAGCAACCACCCAGCCACGTACGTACGCGTGCACGCACATACCACCCTGTCTCCCGACCTCCTAGGGCCAGGGAACACAGGAAATAACCTACTGCTCCTCATAGCTGGGGAAAGACCGACGCTGCAGACCCTCAGGGTCTGACCACTCAGTGCACCAGCTGGGGAGAAAGCTTTCTGGAAAGACCTTTGGCATTAGATGCAGTAGTGTGCATTCAGGTAGGATGGCTGTAGACAGACCACTGGCATTAGGCAGTAAGAGTCTTATCTTTTTTAAAAAATTTATTTATTTACTTATTTATTTATTTGGTACAGGGTCTCTATGCAGTTTGGACTCAAAGTGAGCCTCCTGCCTCAGTCTCCCCAGTGCTGGGATTACAGGCACACGTCACCACGCCCAGTCTCAATTGCTATCTCAGCACGTCTGGGGGTGGGGATGGCACAGCAGGCCCAGGGATCGAACCCCCAGCCCCTGCACCTGCTTGCAGGCGCTTTAATCCGCTGAGCTATTTGGCTGGCCCAGTTTTATTGTTCTAATTTGCATTACTCTGATACCCCAAATTGAAAGTTTTTAATGATTTTACCTGTTTTCTTTCCAGAAGGCTTATTCTAGTTTCTTGCCTATTTTTCTGCTTGGCTTTTTCTCCCTGGTTTTTATGTGTTCTTTGCCTGAACGGTTTTGTCAGTCTTCTGTACTGCAGATGTATTTCCAGCCTGTGCTTTGATTCTTCATTTTATCCCTGTGAAGAGTGACTTGCCTTCTCATGATGGTAGGTGTAGAACAGCCGTAGTGCTTTTTTAAGAATCCTGTTCAAGGAAAACTCCCTCCATCCCAAGGCCACGGAGGCTTACTTTCCTGAGGCGCCTCTGCCGGGAGAGCTCCAGGCCTCCCGAGCACAGCTCATCGGGTCCCGCGAGTCTCCCTGCGCCTGGTCGGAGTCCACACTGAATCCTCACGCCTCGACCGCAGGGTCAGATACAGCTTAAGGGACAGTTCCAAGGAGAATAGAATTCAGACTCTGTAGATCTGTGATAAGCATTTAAGATGTTCTTTCTTTCTTGAATGAACACCAGAAATTTTTAATGTGCTTTTTAAAGTATACATTTGGTACTGATTAGGTTTTTTCAGGTATAAAGTGTACGCAGCTAAGTTTTCAATATAATTAATGATTTTTTTCCAGATGATTTTCGCATTACTCTTTTATTAGTCAGAAAAAGTTAAAGAGAATCTCCAAAAGCCCCTTGAGAAGGGGGCACAAGAACCTGCCCTTCGCTGTCTCTCGTAGCCGCGTGCGTTCAGTGGCCGTAGTGAAGTTACTGCTACTCATCTGTGTAAGGTGGAGCTCATCACTGGAGCAGACTGAAAGGCAGGATTGTGCTTTGAAGAATTGTAGCTGTGAACTTGCCGCATGGGAGGTCCTTAGCGTTTGTCTTTTCCTAATTAACAAGTAAAAATTGTGCATGTTTCTGGTATAGAGCGTGACCCTCTGATACCTGAACACACTGTGAAACGGCGGAGTCAGTGCCTAGGCCGCCCTGAGCACAGCCCGCCCCGCACACCGCTTGATGAGCGCGTTTCACAGCCACTCACTTGCCAGCCACAGGGAGCCCCCTTAGAGCGTGCAGTGTGTCCTTCCCGCAGCCACTGCGCCCTGCAGCGCCAGAGCTCCGACCCTCGCTCCCCTGCTCAGCAGGGGCCTCGTGGCCTGTGACTGCATCTTCTCTTCTCCCCTCTTCTGGCAGCCACCGTTCTACTTTTTGCTTCTGTGAGCTCAACTTTTTCAGATTCCACATGCAAGTGAGGTCATGCCGTATTTCTTTATAATATTTCTGTCTCGTTTCCATAACACACTTCATTTCTGATGTACTGGAGTTACTCTTCTAAAATATTTTTAGTGATATTTTAGGATTTATATCACCCATAAATCTTGATTATCTGCCAAAAATGATTTGCCTTTCTTATACCAGGGAAGTGTTTATTCTACTGAAAGGCCATCTCCCTGGTCCTTGCCTTTCTTATACCCCATTCCAGAGTATGATTTTCTTTTTTAAGAAGAATATATTACTATAAAAACCACACAAGAGAACAGATGTCAGATTTTGTTATTTTTACCTTTAGACAACAAGTTTTGTGACATTAACAAGTGGTTGCTAACGGGGAAGGTTAGAACCTGTAGCACAGAAGCGTGCCGGCCGGCTTGCTCTCCTGGAGTGAGGACCGCTCCTCGTTGCTCTTGCAGGAACCAGCGTCAGCGCGCACTCCGTGCAGTCGAGCCTGGTCAGACGGTCTCCGGCCCGGGCCTCCGTGGCCAGCCAGTCTTCCTACTGCTACAGCAGCCGGCACTCTTCCCTCCGGATGTCCGCCACAGGACTTGTGCCTTGTCGGCGCTCTTCCACCAGCCAGATCTCGCTGCGAAACTTGCCGTCGTCCATCCAGTCCCGCCTGTCCATGGTGAACCCCGGGGAGCCCTCCAGCCAGAGCACGGCCTGTGTGCAGCATGGCCTCCCCTCCTCCAGCAGCTCCAGCCAGAGCATCCCGGCGTGCAAGCACCACACTCTCGTGGGCTTTCTTGGGACTGAGGGAGGTCAGAATGGTGCCACTGATGCCCAGCTAGGGGGCACCTTGAGTCCTGCCGGTAATGCACATGCCAGGAAGGGGGAAGTGATTTACAGAGTCCAGGTGAGCCGGCACAGAGGTCTTCTTGTGCTGCTTTTGTTGCTCTTTTGTTCCTACTTGTTGACTGAAGAACTCTCATGGATATACCCCTCATACTAGTCAAAAGACCAGAGCACTTTGGAATGCTAGGGGGAAAAGTTTCTGCCAGACTAAAACTAGGTCAAGCAAGCTGTTTTCGCAGTGGTGATACTTGTTTCCCATTCATCGTTAGTCTGTACCTGTCCAGTAACCTCGTTGGTTGAGCTAAATAGGGTGGTGGCTCTATAGATTTTTTTTTTTTTTTTTTTTTATTCCACTACGTACAGTGGAGAACTTGAGACAGGAAGAGTCCTGGGCAAAAAAATTGGGGGGGGGGGGTTATGTTATTTTTCATTGTCGAAATAAATGAATTGGAATGATTCTTAATTATTTGCAATTTAGATCGTGGATCCTAGTCAAATTCTGGATGGGATTAATTTGTCAAAAAGGAAAGAGCTGCAGTGGCCCGATGAGGGAATCCGATTAAAAGCCGGAAGAAACAGCTGGAAAGAGTGGAGTCCTCGGGAGGGCATGGAAGGCCATGTGAGTTTTCTTATGTGTGGTGACGGTGGGCACGCGACTCACTTGGGCTCCTGGTTTTAGCTGGTTTATATGTTTATGCTTAGTTTTCAGACAGAATGGCTCCAGCTCCTGCAGGGCTGGAATTGGTGGGGACGCACAGGGTCCCCTGACTGACCGCTCTTTGTGCTCTGAATCACCAGGTGATTCACCGATGGGTGCCTTGCAGCAGAGATCCGGGGACGAGGTCCCACATCGACAAGGCAGTGCTTCTGGTCCAGATTGACGACAAATATGTGACTGTAATTGAAACTGGGGTACTAGAACTTGGGGCTGAAGTCTGAGCTGGTGTTGCGTAGCTGCATTTCTTCACTGTCTCCTTCCCGAGACCTGGGCAAGAGAGGAGCGAGCCGAGGACGCCATGAGGACCCTGCCGTCCCACGTGGGAGCGCCTGGAGGGCCGCGGCTGCTGACACCTCTCCTTCGTCCTCCACCCTGCCTCCGTCCCCAATAAAGCTGAAATATTTTTTTAAGTTAGCTGCTGAGAAAACATTTGCATGAAGGATAAATTTCTGTTGAAATACATCTTTGAAAAGTTTTTCCTATGCATTGCCTATGCTTTAAATCAACAAACTCTTCATTTCTAAACTATGATCTCATATTTTTCTAATTTGTTTGCCAAAAATAGTTGCCATGTTTTGTCATGGAACATGAAATCCATTGACCTTGATTTTTACAAACAGACCCATGTAGAAGCGTTTGATTTGATACATAGCAGTATAAAAGTTTAATGTACAGTGAGAGAGAAGATGAACAGAGGTAGATTTATCTTAGTCCTCGAATGCTAAAAACTTTAATGGAAAAAACTGCACTAATTTTTTACAATGCACTAAATTCTGAGATTTCTCAGAACATTTATTTATATATAAAATAAACTACCATTATTTAAATTGCCTTTGGGATTAACCCCTTCCCTTTCCTGATATAGTGAACAGGAATTGTGCTGCTCGCTTTTTGTTACCAGTCTGTACTTCATGCCAGTACATTGGATGTGTTCTTTAGGATGAATGCGAAGCTCGAGATCCATGCCCCTCACTGCGCCGCTTCCTGGAGCCAGGGTCGGCGGATCGGGCGGGCGTGTGCACACCACTGCCAGCTGCTGTGTCGCATCCCGTGCGCTCCGCGCGGGCGAGCGTCGCCTGTGCCGCTCTGTGTGGGGCGGGCGCTGCTGGTGCTGGTTCTGGGGAGATAATGCTTTTGCTTTTCACAGAGGAAGTTGAATGTCCAGGAATTTAAAGACCGGGTTGATTGTTGTTTATTTTAATCTTAGCTCTTGAAGTTATTCATATGAAGTTCAGTTTCTCAAGTTAAGATTTTTTCAAACAAAATTACCCAAATGGTGCAGTTCTTATCAATGTATTCATCTTTAGTAACTTCACTTTTGTTCCATCCCTTCTTTTAGTACTTGAATTTTATTTCATGTAAGTTATAGTGTGTACTTGTAATTTCAAATATTTATAACTGTGAAATTGACTTAATTCATATATTTTCTCATAAATTATTGATTTTTTAAAAAATTGTGTTTAGGGAAATATAACTCAGATTTACAATTGAGCTGAATGAGAACTGCAATTTAGTTTTAATTTTGAATGTTGGGATTTTTAAATTCTTCCTTTGGTTTGAAATGCCAAAGAAAAATTTTCATCTTCTCTGAGCATTTAGGAGCAGCCATCTCTCTATCCCTAAAGAGTAGGTGGTGAAAAGAAGCAGGTAAAACTAATCTCGGTAGATTTTATTTCACGCAGCGTATCGGCAGTATAAGTGTGTGGTGCCCGCTGTATCTCAAGTCCTCGTGGCTGCCCCGGTGGGCCACCTACATGCGTTGTAAGTCCCCGTAAGGTGAAAGGGAAGGTGTCCCCCCGGCCCTGCTGGACCTCTCACAGCAGCGTAACGTGGCGTCGGAGGGACGGAAATGAGAAAGCGAGTAGGTGACACAGCTCTGCGTTTCCACTTCAGACCCTTTTGATTTTCCTACTTTGAGCATTTGTGGTCATTCAGAACCTAATGTGCCTTGTGTTGACATTTTCATAGACTTCACACTTTGGAAACTTTACTGCTTAGAAATATTTTTCAAATGATTTACTCAATCTTTGCACAAAGGATTCCTTTTTAAATTGACCATTTAAAAATATATTTGTCTAATGTCATTATATTCTAGATTTTCCTCACTTTTGGCAAATCTACAGTACTTCATAAGGCAGTGGTTTTTTTTCCTGAAACTGAATATGTGATCTATTTTAAATCTTCTCAGAAGAACTGAGTTCCCTGCTGTTCAGCCCCTCTCTGAGGTGAATATGATCTTTTGTGGTCATTACTGAGAAGGAGAGTTCAGGGGTGGCTTTCAGTCTGAGATGGCCAATAACCCATTTTCCCCACACAGAAATTTGCACTTCAATGATTCATTGAGAAATTCTAGAGTCCTCCATATTCCTAGCCACCCTGCCCAGACTGCTAAGCACGTTATGTGCACTGAAAAGTTAGATTCGAAATACAAGACTGGTTTTGTATGAAACACACATATTGAGTCTTACCTTCAGAATAACAGTTGGTAAACTTTTTTGTCAAAACAAATTAGCTTTTATTATATAATTCTAATAAATTTATAAATTAGGAACTCTAAGAAAAGCTGCACTCATTTTTTTAAGTCTAAAATGATCTTTTAAGAATTATAATACTTTTCTAATTATGTCAAGGAAGTAGTAATAAGTGAAAAAGGCTCATGTCTTAATCATTTGATCCCAGTTATAGGGCGTTTATATCTGTAAACTGATGACATGACGCGGCTCCTCCTGAAGAGAACAGCAGGCTGCCTGGCTAGATCCTCTCCGCACATTTCCATCAGTGTTGGAAACTCCATTCAGTGTACGTTAGGGTCTTAGTTCATAATTGCCAAAACTTTCCGGGTTCCATAATTTAAAAACAGAACTATGTAATTAAAACATTACCTCCTTAGTTACCCTTTAAGTGCAGTTGCCTGTGTGAATCCTTTGTATTTTTTGGTTTTGTTTTCCTGTTTTGCTCTCCGTTTGAGAGCAACCTGGAATGGGGTGGAAGTGCTTATCTTTTCTAAAGTTTTTTCCTCTTAATGACAAAACCATTTTGTAATTCCAAGTTAAGCTTTTGGTAATCTTTTACCTTTATCTTGATGTGAACTCTCTTTGTATACCATTTTCAATACTTGATAACTTTAATTATTGACTTTTTACTAAAAACTTTTAATTTTTCCAAGAATTTAGATTAATGTGACATGTTTATGGAATTTGGGAGAGTAATGGTGAGGGTACCTGTATAGTTTTTAAGATAAAGTAATTACCTCTTAAGAAATTAGTGAACAAAATTAATCAGTATCTGCCTTCATCATTGGAATATTAAATTCCATTAGATCTGAAATGTTTTGGAAAATATTTCAAGTATATCTGAAATACCTTTTAATCCTTGAGACTGAAGATATCTGACACTTTTTATCCTGAAAAGGTAGAAGAAAAATTATTCTGGGTACCAAAGGTCAGGCAGTGAAAAAACAAGTTTTTACATAGGAAACTATAGCTAATTAAAAAGGTGAAATACTCTTTGTGAGTTTTTTCCCATGTACTATCAGAATATAAAATACGCCTTTACATCAAGCAGGATAACTTAACCTCAGTGAGTGCGGCTTTTCTGCCAAGCGACCTTAGCCCTGCTCGGAGCCCCACGTGCTTGTCCAGTGCATCAACGAGGGGGTTACATGTGAGCTAACTTTTAAGTATGTTTCATCTTAAATAATTATGTACCTTAAAATAAACAATAGTAGTTTTATGTGGCAATTAAAAAATTTACGTTGACTAACTCCTAAAACTGTGAACTGCTGCTCATATTGATATTTTTCTATTTATTTTTGATTTTTCATAATCATAGACAAATCCCTTTCAGTTTTTGTTAGTGGGGGTGCTTTTTAAATGCTTGCTATTTAACTCTCATTTTTTTCATTTAGCCTTCAGTGGTTCAGATAAGATAGTATTGTAGAGGCTTTCCTTTTCACTCCATAGTCAGCAGAGAGACAGTGTCAAGGATAAGCAGGTGCATGGAACGTATTAAAATGGATTGGGAATTCTTTGCTTAAGTCTTACATGGATATTGATTTTTATAGAGCATGGGAAACAGGAAATTAGACATTACCATATATCTAGGCAAACTTTTAATACTATGTTGGATGTGTATAACTTTTTTAAAAAGCTAAATATTTGAAGCTGGCCCCACTGGGTTTTGTTTTGTTTTGGGTTTTTTGTTTGTTTGTTTGTATTTTACAAATAATGTAGGTGGCGAACAGATCTTTTCATTTTAAACTTGTTAACTGTTTAGGTAAGAACTGTAATTGGAAAGGAATTAATCATCATAAAATAGATTTGGTAGGATAGGCGTATTTTGTTTGAAACAGGTATGTTTTCTGCTATGAATCACCTCACCAGAGTCACCTGTCAAGAATTACGTGTGATAAGAATTATTCCTTGTTACCTGTAGGCCACATTATTCTTTGTGAATTAGCAGATAATTCATTTGTGAGCTGAACTTCATTATCGGCCACTTGGTGAGATCAGCTTGAATGCTCTGTGGGGGAACTAGAGCCGGTTGTCACTGCAAGGTCCTAACAGCTTTGTTCTAAGACTTGCGCCTATCGTATAGGGATTTGCTGCTCTATATGCCTCAGCTGTGTATCTGCCAGTGCATGTTCAGTGACGCCATGCTAGAAGGAACAGCGAACATCTGACGGGGATGGGGATGGCTTCCTGGGCATTCCCCACCCAGACAGGGTGTTCCTAGAATTCAGAACAGCGCATAGAAAAGAAGATGGCTGCTCCCGTGTCTCCTACAGTTGAGCAAGATTTTTCTTTTATCTGTATGAAACTTGATTCTACAACCAAAATATAGGAGGAAGGGTTATATGTACTTGTGCTTTTTCAGAGCGTACAGTTTAAATTTAAAAAAGAAGTTGTATACAAGTCTGGCAATGAGCTCTGCATGAGGAAATGGAAGGAGGAATATTAAAAATACTCCAGGAGAGTGCGTGTGAAAAAGGAAGGTGGGTCTCCCTTTTCTGATCATGGGCTCTGGGAAGTATTCATCGGCTTTACCAGCACTTGGTGTAAACCGGAGATGAGGGTGTGTGTCTGAACGTTATTCTAAACAGCTTGTAAATATTGTAGTTGTTTAAAATGGAAAATAAAAGCTGAAGAGTTTTTGGCAAATATATTGCATCAAAGATACAGTATTGACAGTGGATAAAACACAGGAAATAAAATTTTTTTCATTTTGACCTGTGTCCATTTTTGTCAAATTAAGAAAAATCTGAATGCATTACCTTAAGGTCTGTGTGGCATATTATTAAAAACATACACTTGGTTGCGAAGAAATCACTTTAAACAAGAGTGTGTCAGCTACAAACATGCAGCTTGTTCATCGTAGAAGAGTGCATATTCCCTGCTGTAAGAAGCTGTCCTTCAGTCTGGGTGGAGATTGTAATTTCCATCTCCTGAATTGAACTGGATGTTACTTATTAATGAGTCCATGAAATGAAACAGGATGGCAAGGATTTGTGTATGTGCTCATTACATAGTGTGATTATAGTGCCTATATGCTCATCAAAGTCAGGCAAGTGCCCACTCATTTCTTGTGCTTTGTGTAGTAGCCCAATGAGCTTCGCATGTATTTACTTGAAGGAGCTACAGTCTAACTTAGAATGAGAATAGACACAGGCTTTTGGTTAAGTCACTGAGCCTTATCAGATAATTTTAGCTATGAGTAGCAGGATTGGCAGGATGCAGAGTTTTCTGTGTCAGAGTGTAAACAGCTGTCTTCTCTCCAGATTTCAGTGGCGCAGCTAGAAGCAGTGTGAGTGTTAGAGGCCAGTTTCTCTGTGGTGACAGGAAGCATCATGAAACGCATTTCAAAAAATGGAATTCCCTGTACTAGTATGTTGCATTCTTGGAGCGAAAAATTGAAGGAGCCAAGGACATGGAATTTGGGCCTCATGAGCCCTCCTCTTTCATATTCTTAACATGCAATTTACTTAGGGCTTTTCCACCTAAAGGACCCAAAAATGTTTTGTTGACTATACTCATTGAATCCCACCATGAGGACATGCTTTTCCTTGGCAGAGGGAAAAGCACCCAGTGAAACAAGAGCATGTTGAGTGTAGCATCTTGGTTATTTTTTTCCTTTTTTAAAATCCAGCCAACTTTTTTCTTTCTTTTTGAGATAGAGTTTTGCCATGTAGATCAGAATTCAGACTGGCCTTGAATTTACTATGTAGCTTTAGCTGGCCTCAAACTCGTGATCCTGCCTCATGCTCCCAAGTGCTGCTATTACAGGCATGGCTCTTACACAAAATATTTTATTCCCTCCTTTCTATGTGTTTGTCAATGACAGCTAATTGTAATTAAGCTGCATATGTTGGAGAAATGTACATATAATTTGATTCAGGAGGCTCCTTCCTAGGTTGCTTTATACTTTCTCAGGGTAAATGTGGGGTGGTAAGAGATATATCTGTCTTGCCTGGAAGACTTTTCTTTGTTTTTAACAGAAACATTTATTGAGGGGTTGTACTTTGCTGTACAGTGGTTATTACACACTGGCAAATGAACACGGGTTTTTTGAGTGTGCCTCTGTTGGAAATTAAACCCAGTGATCTTAAGCAATAGTAGAAAAAGCTAAAAGTTGGGCTATAAGCTAAGGGTTAGAGGTCTTGGGTCCTGAATTCAATCCCAGAACCAGAAAGAAAAAGAAAAGCTAATCACAGCACTAAAGGAAAAAGTTTTTACCCCAGAAAACCCCCCAAAGCTACAAAATTTGATGTTGGAAGTCACCACAGATTCCACACATGCTGTATGATTGACCCTTGTTACACTGAACCTAACAGTACTTTTAAAATTCATAAAAAGCAAAATTCAATGAGTGGTAGCTGCCAAAGGCTAGGAGAAATAGGCATGGGAAGTTTACTACTTTTGTTTTGATGGGTGGAGATTCGGTTTTCCAAGATAAACTTTTCTTTTTCCCTTTCTCTTCCCTTTTTTCCCCATTCCTCTTCATCTTACTCTCTTCATTGGAACTGGAAATTTAACCCTGGGCTTTCACACTGAATATTATCCTACCCCCTTTTTAAGGTTTTGTCCATTTAGTATGATATTGGCTGTTGATTTGTCATAGATGGCTTTTATCAGGTTGAAGTAAAAACCTGATATTCTTACTTGTTGTAGGATTTTTAGCATGAATGAGTGTTGAACTTTGTCAGAAGCTTTTTCTGCATCTATTGAGATGATCATGTGATTTTTGTCGGTGTCTTTGTTAATACAGTGTGTTACACTTATTGATTTGTTTATGGTTGAACCATCCTTGCATTCCTGGGATGAATCCCACTTGGTTATGGTTTCTTATCTTGATTTATTACATCCTGTGTGACAGTATCTTATTGAGAATTTTAACATTCACTGGGGAGATTGCCCTATAGTTCTCTTTTGGTTGAGTCTTTGGTTTTGGGATCAGGGTAATACTTACCTCCAAGAGTGAGTAGAGGCGCATTGCTTTCCTTTCAGTCTCATTAAAGAGTTTGTGGACTGTTGGCATTAAATCTTATCTAAACTTTCTGTAGAATTCAGCTGTGAATCCATCAAGACCTAGGCTTTTGTTTGTTGGCAAAGTTTTAATTACATTCTCAATCTCATTAACTGATATTGGGTTACTCAGAATTTTTATATCTACTTGGTTTAGCTGAAGTAATTCATATGTATCTAAGAATCTGTCCATTTCTTCTATGCAAGTAAGGATTTTCAAAGTAGGTATTGATCTCAATGTCCACAGGACCTGTGGTGATTGCACACTTTTCATTCCCCTTTGAGGCTCCCCCCTTTTAAATAAGGTTGGCTAGGAGTTTATCAATTTTATTCTTTTGAAGAACCAACTCTTCAATTCATTAAATCTTTGTATTTTTTCTTAGTCCCCATTGCATTGATTTCTGTTCTAATCTTTATAATTTTCTCCTCTGTATGGGTTTTTGGGCTTGACTTGCTCTTCTTTTCTAGAAGCTTGAGATACAGCATTAAGTTATTTGTATTTCTCCTGTGAGAACTCATGTGAAAATGCACTACTATAAAATTCCCTCTTAGGACTATTTCATTGTGTTCCAGAACTTCTGTTATGTTGTATCTGCTTTCTCACTTAGTATTAGATATTGGTTAATTTCTTCTTTAATTTAATTTATGACACACAAGCAATGACCGTGACTCATCCTCATGGCTAACACTGACAAAGGATCTACAAAGTGCAGTATAGGGCTACAGGATAAATCCTGAGGGTACTTGACTGACCTTATCAGATACAAAAGTTACATTTCTTGTTACATAGGTCTTGCTTTATCTTGGTCTTAACCATCCAGCAGAAAAGTATAAAAACGAGGTATATAAAGAAAAGCCACACTAATACGATGAGCTGTAAAAGGCTCAAGTCAATAACTTCTGAGGATAACCCACTAATATTACAGACAGCTTGACAATGTTGGATTGTTTTTGCTGAATTCAAACACCTATAGTATTTAGATGTCAGTAGAATAACTCTGACAGAACTGAACAAAAAAAAGGGGATACAAAGGAAAGAACAGATGTGTACTAATAGTGTTTGGACAGAATATCCTGTCTGCTTCCTGTACTATGGATAACCACTAAGAAGATAACAATGTACAATGTATTGATTATTGAAACTGTCCTATTAATCAGCTTTGAAAACTGCCTCATATTTATTTCTCAAAATTTAAAAAAAATAGTAATTTGTGACACATTGGTTGTTCAGGAAGGTGTTACTTAATTTCCATGATTATATGAAGTTTTTGTAGTTTCTTTTGCCATGAATTTCCAATTTCATTGCACTATGGCCAGATAGTATACATGAGATAATTTCAGTTCCTTTGCATTTACGTAAGCATGTTCTGTGGGCTCGTCTATGGTAGACTTTAGAGAACATCCCATGTGCAGGTGAGAAGAATGTGTGTTCTGATGTTGGATGGAACACTATGTAAACATCTACTAAGTCCATTTGTTCACAGGTTTTGTTCAGTTCTGATAGGTTTTTTTTTGCAATTTTTTGTCTAGTTGATCTATCTCTGACAATGGGGTATTAAGGTCTTCCATTACAGTTGCATTACTGCTTATGTGATTTTTCATGTCTATTAATAACTATATAGTTATGTGCTCCCATATTTGATGCATATACATTTATGATAGTTGTATCTTCCTCTTGCAGTTTTCCCCTAACAAGTATGTGAAGACCTTTTTTTATCTCTTTTGATCATTCTTGGTTTGAAGTTCACATTGTGTTGCACACAACCTCGCCAGCAAGGAAGATGCAACACACAGCTCTTCCTTCAGCGGTTTATTCAGGCCCCTTACAGCAAGCTTCTTCCCCAATCCCCCAGCCCTTGGCTAATATATACTCCCGAGCCCAATCCCAGTGCGCCACGTGGGGATCGCCCATGGGTCCAGCCTATGCGGAAGCGAATCATGACTGCAGCCCTGGCCATATAAGGAGTTGGTGCGCACAGAGAGCGCTCACCCACAGGGGGTGGAAGGCGGAAACCAGCGCCATCTTGTAGGCGCGGTCCTTCGCAGCTCTCCACAACATCGTCTACAAACTGAGTAGCTACCCCTGTTTGTTGTCCCCCCACCCCCACCCCGGGTTCCTATTGCATGAAAGATTGCTTCCCATCTTTTGATTTTCAGTCTATGAATTTCCTTTTGAGTTAAATGTGTTTCTTATATATAACATATTGTTGGATTTTGTTGCTTGATCCAATCTACCAGTCTAAGATTTTGATCGGTGAATTGACGCCATTCACATTGATAGTTATAATGGATATGTATTGGCCTATCTTTGTCATGATATTTTCCTGCTGTTGGTTCCCTGATTTTCCCTTCTGTTTAACTGCTTGCCCCACCTGCTGTTTTCTTTCTGTTGTTCTTGGAATTGTCATTTTTATCTCTGGCTAGAATATTTTTTAGTACTCTTCATAGGATTGGTTTGGTGGTAATGAATT
Organism: Octodon degus; assembly: GCF_000260255.1. Classification (NCBI taxonomy): domain Eukaryota; kingdom Metazoa; phylum Chordata; class Mammalia; order Rodentia; family Octodontidae; genus Octodon; species Octodon degus. The sequence continues at coordinate 29,677,505 of NW_004524583.1, forward strand.
TCTTCAGTTCTTTGTCATGAAACTCTTATTTCTTCATTAGTTTTGAAAGTTTTGTAGGGTAGATCAATCTGGGTTGAAAATGGTTTTCTTTCACAACTTAAAATATTTCACACCAAATTTTTCTTGACTTGATTTGTGTTGAGAAGTCTGCTGTGATTCTGAATGGCTTTCCTGTATAGGTAATTTTTTTTTTTGGCTTTTAATATTCTGTTCTTGTGCTGAATTTCTGGAATGTTGATTCTTATATGTCTTAGTGTAGTTTTATTTTTGTCATGGATGTTTGGAGTTCTATATGGTTTATTTGTATGTCAAATCATTTATCCATGCTTGAGAAGTTTTCTGCCATTATTTCTATGAAGAGGATTATTATTATTATTATTATTATTATTATTATTACTGCATTTGTGCTGACTACAGCTTTCTTATTAGCCCAAAGCAATCTTACATTATTCTTCTTTGCTTCATCTTTTAGCAGTTGGATTGATTTTTCATGGTCTCTTGCTATTTTTAAGAGCTCTTTTCATGATCATTAGATGCAATTTGTTCTTCAAGATCTGAAATTCTGGAGCCAGGGAGATGGCTCAGTAGAATAAGCACTTGCCTGGTAAGCGCAAGGGCCTGAGTTCAATCCCTGGTTCTGCCAAAAAAAAAAGATCTGAAATTCAATCTTCTCCTTCATTCAATCTGTTGCATATACTTTCAATGAAGATCTTAATCTCTTGGATTTCTGTTTGAATCTGTTTCATAGATTCCATTGCTTTTCTATGTTAGACATTTTTCCCCATTTTTCTAAGCTCATCTATTATCTCTATCTTCTCAAATATATCTGATTTTTTAAGCATCATTTCTTTTTGTACCTGACAGATTATTTTCTCTATAGCCTTTTCCATTTGTTTATTTACTTCCATTGCTTTTATTTCAGAAAGTTCCAGTGTTTGACTTCCAGTTTTGTCTATCTGGCTTGTCCTGGGTGGGCTGGAGGTCTGAGGTTGCATTTTGCTTCTGTGTCTTGTCATTTTCTTTTCCTTTTTATGTATTTAGTAGCCATTTTCTCTTTTTTTAAATTTTTATTTTCTGTGTTGATGCTTGCTAATTTATTATGATAGATAGCTTTTCACTAGTATTGAGGCTTCCATAGGAGATACCTGTCCTTCAGGGTTGTCCTCTACATGAAGGTGGTTCTGTATAGCTATCCCAAGAACCCACCTCTACAGTTTGTAAAGGGTGCAAAACTCAGCGCCCAGTCCTTTGGTACTGGGCTGTGGTGATGACTGTGGTCCCACCCAATCCCAGTGTTACACAGGAGGGAAGCCTGGTTTTAACGTGTATGCTATTCTGGCCAAAGTAGTACAGTTAGTAGTAACAGTAATTTCAAGTACAGCTTAGTTATTGACAGATTATGGTAACCATTAACCAGTTACCTCCCAACCACAGGAGCACAGTCTAAAGTTACATAAGATCAGACATGTCTTATGTATTTGTATGCAGTAATTTCCCCATTAGTGAGATGATTTTACCCTTTTACGGGGGAGGGGAGGGGTTGTGGTGGGTAGGGGACAGGGTGAAGTGATGAGAGAGGTCAGACATGCGTGGAGGCAGGGCTGGAGGTCAAAGGGCAATCACCTGAGTTTTGAAAAACTGGAGAACACACGAGGGAAAAATAGAATGTATATGAGCAATGAGAAGGGCAAGAGACCATGTTTACTTGCTTGAAAGTCAACAAATAGCTGGGGCAAGAAAGGATCAATAGAAGAAAATGAGAAAGATAGTAAAAAACCTAAACAGTGG
>NW_004524583.1:29679536-29696620 GCF_000260255.1 Octodon degus
GGCCTGGATTCCTGCTGTCCTGGGTTCCAGTCAGCCTGCCCACCCAAGGGTTGTGTGCCTGCATGCCTGGGGCCCGCCTGTCCTGGGTATGGGCAGGAAGGCCTGTTATTTTTTTAAACTTTATTTTAAAGAGAAAAACAATTATAAAACAACAATACAGAATTTCAAAACAAGATAATAGATTAATAATAGTTAATATGTCTTTGTCTTCAAATTAGTTGCTCAGATTACAAGATATAGGCTTGTATAATTGATCAAACAATATAAGCACAAGCCATTTTTCTCAATGAACTAAAAGTGATTTTTTTTGCTTTATTTCTTTTTTTTTTTTTTTGAGTTTTCAAATTGCTTATTACTTTTAAGTTTGATAGTTTTGATGATTTTAGTATAAAGCGGTATTTAAAAAAAATATATTTGGTACAGGGTTTCACTCTGCAGCTCAGACTCATAGTGGTCCTCCTGTTTTCAGCCTCCCAAACTCTGGGATTGCAGGCGTGCACCTCCACGCCCAGACTCATGGCTCAGAGCACCATGCGGTGCTGGGGTCCCTGTGCTTGTCGAAGCAGAGCTATTTCACTGGCCCTATCTTATGACTATCTTATCTTACACATGTGTTTTTCTTTTCCTTTTCCTCCTTTCCCCCATCCTGGTTGTTTCTTCCTTTTGAGCAGTGTCTTTCCCTTTCGCAGTACCTACGGGAGATTTGAGTCCACCGTACTTACTTACCTTTTCAAGAGATTATTCCACCTCCGTGCCCAGCAACTGTGACAGAGGGAAAAGTCATCTTTTAGTCCAGGGCTCCTTTTCACCTCCACGGAGTGCAGTTGTGTGGAGATGTAATCAGGAAATCCCCGATCACCTCCGCCCTCATCTTGAAGAAAATACTCAGCCTCTTTTTAAACACGTAGACTCTATATCCTGGTATAAGTAGCCCTCAGTAGTGCTCGTAGTACTGTTAACGAGCTTGCTCTCATACTGTCTGCCACTTCTCCTCTGTGTACCAAATAACACGACACACCACAGACAGCACAGTGTTTCTGTAGTGTAGCACAGATGTGTAAGATAAGCTGCGCCCCTCTTCGTCAAAATGCAGATTTGTCTCTGTTATAAACTTGGGAGCTGACGTTTTATACATTTGGAATATAAGACCATGTTTCTTTAAGGAGTCCTATAATATTAATTTACTTGGGATATTTCCAGTTGCAAGAGTAACAGTTCAGAGTTGCTGAAGAGTATGTGTGCTCACTACAGATGAAAGGAGAGGCGGGTTTCAGCCATGGTTATGCAACTCCCGCCAGCCCTGCCTAACTAATTTACAGTTGCGCAGTCTTTATGTGCTAGCTCGCCTTTCCGGCAGGAGCCAGCTAGCTGTCTCTGGTTCCTGACCTTACTCCATACACACCAGCTAGAGAGAGCAAAGCCACCTCTGGCACATCTTGAGAGGGAGCCCCCTAGAGGCCTCGGTGTAATTCTCCTTAATTCCCATTAATGCAGATGTGACATACGTGAGGTTCTTAACTCATCCTGATGCCCGGATTTCCTAAAGCGGTCACTGGCGAGGAAGAAGGAGTTAGCACCACTAGCACTCCCAGGAGGGTCTAGGACTCACGTACTGTTTCCAAGAAACAGATACGCATCTAAGAAGTGAGGTTTCTTTTAGGACGTATGCAAGCAAACCCAGAACAGGAAGCTGACAAACTGAGGTGGACTTCAGTTCCAGTGTCCGCCCTCTTCCTCAGGCCTGCCTTCCCCCAGGACGCTTCTACTTCTTTCCACGCAAACTTCGGAGTCCTTGAATACTTGGAAAACAATTCGCCAGTGAAACCCTTTGAGCTGGAGTGATTTCTGGAAGGAGGCTTTGGATGGTGGAGGCAGCGTTAGGTCCATTCATGTTTTCTTTCTCTTTGTAGTCAGTTTTAGTGAACTTTCAAACTTTTTGGTATTAGCCTGTCTATACTTTAAATTACTGATGACCCACAAACAGCATTCGCTTATATGGTTCATATTTACTGATGTTTATTAAATTAAGAATTAAAATAGGATATTTTAAAGATGCCATTATTTCTAACTGAATTATTACATGTTAACATGTTTATTTCAGTGTGCCAGGGAGATAGCTCAGTAGAATAAGCGTTTGCCTGGCAAGTGCAAGGTCCTAAGTTCAATCCCCAGTTCCATTAAAAAAAAAAAAAAAGTATTTATTTCAAAGACAGTGCTTGCAGGCTAAGCAAATTGCAGAAGACGTCCAGACCCTTACATTCTACATGCAGTCTGATGTGTTATGCAGGCAGACATATGTGAAGAAGACACTCTCGCTTGCTTGCCCTCCTGTTCTCTGGTTAGGAGAGGATTGGAAAAGGTATATTGAAGGGCCTTTTCAGGCCACTGCGGGTCATCTTCTCTTGATAACACACTACACAGTGACAAATGGTGGCTTCTGAAAGGTTAGCTTCAACATGGCTAATCTGAGGACTAAAATGTCCTTCCGGTGAAAGCTGCGTGAATTTGCTGCTTTTTCTGTGAGCACTGGATGCGTGTTTGGAGCAGGGAAATGGCTTTGTTACCGAACCACCCACGGCCTGGGATTGTGATTCATCTTCATAGTCCTCGACCTACTTTTTCTTTGAGGTACAGACAGGAGACAAGCCCCCTCGAAAAATAGCTACTTAGCTTCACTTGGGTCATATCTTTTCTTTTTTGGAAACCAGAAAACTGTTCAGTTCCACAAGTCCTAGCGTGTCTCCCATTAACGTCTTAGCTTCTCAACCTGTGTTAGGTCACCATCTTGCAGTTCAGGCTAGCACGGGTGATTTGGGCCCTAGGTGGTGAGGACAAAAAAATGACAACTATTGGAAGAGAGGCAGTATGCCATATACTCCCCTGTGGTGGGCGAGTAGACCTTAGCTCTGATTTCACTAGTTGTTAAGCCTTGGGGAGGCCCTTTGTCTTGCTGAGCAGAAGCTCCTACTGCTCCAGAGCGGCCCGTGAAGAAGCTGCTGGTGTCAGCTCTCGCATCGCAGGGACTGTGGCACTGAGTACCCTCCCGAAGCGCATGCTCCCCGGAGGGCCCTACCATGCACTCAGAGGTCTCCTCCCTCAGGTTCGCTCCCGTAGATCCCTCCAGAGGCCTCTGCTCTTGTCCCTAGCCCAAGTTTTCTTTCAGTCCAACCAAGCAGCCGAGTCATTGCCTACTCTTGAGTTTACAGTTTCAAGCCTTGGGCCTGTATTCTTCCAGAGAAAGCCAGTGACTGGATAGAATGCTGTTTGCCTTTGCGTGATTTCCCCTCAACGTTGTCTCAGCCATCTGAAAGGGCCCAGCCTGCCCAGCAGTTCTTTGCTGGCTTGCACCCTCCTGGCCCAGCCTAGCGGTGAACCAGACATGGCACTTTTCTTCAGTGGGTTGGTTATGAAAGGGCTGACCAGCCTCCACTGGCCTAGGTGAACCTGCAGAGAACAAGCAGCCTGAGGGGAGCCTAGCCAGCCCTCCCCGCTGCTCACCACGCCCCAGCCCCACCTCCCACGTTTTGCCCCTTATCGCATTCCTCACTTTCTTCTTGGGCTGGATTGCTGCTAGCTCCACTCAGACTTACAGCTGTGTCTGATGGCATTGCCCACTGCTGAGGCCCAGCAGCAGCCCAGGAACTTTGAAGACAGCTCCGCCTCTCTGGTGCAATGCTAGGCCGCACTCAGCAAGCCGTGGGCTTTTCCCGGTGAGCTTCCAGTTAAGTTTGCCATAAATGATGCAGTGTTTCCTCCTCGACACCACAAGGCCACCAGGCTGTTGGGATCAGGCAGCAGAGCTGCCTAGCCCCATCCTGGACTTGCTGTGGAACCATTTCCTGCTTGGGTTCTCCTCAAAGATGGTGGTTTTCTGGGTGACTTGGAAGCAGGTCCAGGCAGTATGCTCACCAGCAGACTCCAGGCCTCAGAAGCCAAGCTAATATCTGGGATATTTATTTGGGTTCCTAAGCAGTGGTTAGAGGAGTGGGTCCTTTATTTTAAATGGGATGTTTCAGCAATTTCCTGAATATTTACAGGATTCGTCTCCTACCACACTTCTTACCCCTTACCGGTCCAAGCTAACTGACACAAGAAGACCACTGTATGTTCTGCGGCCCTTGACCTAATTCCTCCCTACAGTCGTTGCATCTAACTTGCCTCTGGGGTCGCATGCTACCTGGCCTCCACCCACTTGTGACCCTCCCTTCCCACTGCACTGACGCAGCTACTTCAGTGCAGTGTCTGTAGGTGTGCGCCCGGCCTGCTGAGGACTCTCTGGGGTGCCGAGTGTCCTGGCACGGGCGTATTTCCGATCCCTTTGCTAAACAGTGTCCTTTCTGACTGCCTCCTATAGAACAAGCTGGACAGTGGGCATTCTGCCTATGCGTAGTATGTCTCTTCAGCAGGCCTGCCTCTCTGCTCTGGGCCTTGGGTCCACTTCTCCAGCTGTTGGAGCACAACAATTCTCACATTTCTGCTTCATTTAGCTTGGGCTACGACTTTCCTCCCTGAGGCATGAGAAAACAGTCTAGCAACATGGTCACAGTCTTTTAAGGATATTGTCCTTATAAATGAGAAAACTCGCATGATAAACTCTTAGCCACTTTAGATTCTTTTTCTCTTCATTCAGCACCCCCTAAATCCAAGTCCACATAGTACGTTTTCCCCATTTCTGCAAGCACACGCTAGCCGGGGCTGATAGCTCCGTCTGCATGTAATCTCGTTCTCCACTAGGAGACCCAGCGGTCTCCGGGCTGGTTTCTGTCGTGGCTTGACCACAGTTACTGATCTGGCAGCAAGGAGGGGAAGAGGAGCTAGAGTGATGTCCCTTTAGGTTGTCTGCAGGCTGGATGACCGGGCCACGTCTGCAGCCTCACGTTGCAGGGCTCTGGGGCTTTAAGATCCGCAAATGCATCAGGTTGAACTAACAAGAAGGCTGCAGCCAATCTCACAGAAAGCTCAAGCTATGACTCCTGTGTCAAGTCTGAATTCCTTGCTTGCCAGCTAGGGACCAGGCGTTGGCATTGGCTGCGAATTCCGTCTTCTCTGGAGCTTTAGCTGCTTCTCCCCACTATCTGAAGAACATGAAACTCTCTTCATTTGCTACCATGACTCTTCTGACTCTGACACTTGGCTTTCTTTTAAATAGGGGAGTAGTTATCCATAGCCTTTTTGTCTTTGTCCAGTACCTTGACAGCCCAGCTGGAGGGTGCAGGAAGCCTGCTCGAGTAGAGGGAGAAGTGCTGGATGGAGGCCTGAGACTCCCCCACGGTGAGATCTGGGTCTCTAAGTGACCAGCACTGGAGGAGACTTAACCTTGGGCATGCTGCCTTTCTTTGGCTGGAAGGTATTTCCTAAGGAGAGACGCAGCTTTGTGTCAAGGGGAATGCCATGTGTCACATCCTGCAGGGAGACCAGGTGGCACGCAGCATTCTACATTGACACTGGGGCCAACAAGAGGCTGACACATGGAAGAAGGACATTTAGCTTGTTCTCTGTGGTCAGCCCTGTGCTGGACGCAGGCTATGGGCACGAAAGGTCCCTGACTTCAGGACTTGTCAGTGGAAAGCCGTGTGCCGACAGAAGAGCTAAGACAGATTTTAGTGCAAAGCAGAGGGAAGGGAGACTATGGCTAAAAAGCCGGGACGGCCCTTTGATGTGGTGGAGCTTTTTATGAGCGCATGGTTTTCCTTCCTTGAGAGACGGAAACTCTGGCTTCAAGGAAGCAGCATCCTCCTAGGGAGCTCAGCGTCTTGTTCACCTGCTCTACCTGCCCAGTTTCTCCAGACACGCAACGCCCTCCACCGCCCTGTGTCCCTGAGTTGTGCTGCTCACCAGAGACCTGAGCTGTGGTGGGCCTTGCAGGAAGCCGGCAGGGCCACGGCCTTTCCTTCTGTTCTGGAAGGCAAGAAGAGAGCGTCCTGGAGTCCCCGCAAGAGACCTGCAGGAAAGGGAGAGTAGGGGCTGTGCCTTCCCAGCGTCCCTGATGGGGACAGCCACAAGGTGGCAGCAGGCACTCAGCCCACACTGGGGAGAGGGTGCGAGAGTGTGTGCCTGCAGTTTACTCTCCCAGAAGCCAGTGAGGAATGAGAGGAATGGAGGAAAGGCCGGGGCCCTGTCTGAATCGAGCGAGGATCTGTTCTCTGGCAGGTGCACCGTTCCTGCGCTCAGTTGTACTCGCCCTGTTTGGGTTCTCACACTGCAAAGGCCACTGTCCCTTGCAGCGGCCTGAGTCGCGCAGTTTCTGAGGCCCGGGTCATGTTGCCCAGTTACTCCGCTCTCATCCCTGTGTCTGCGGGTCTGGTCCCAGGAACTTCCATCCTTAGATGCCAGTACCAAAATGGTATGGTGTCTGCGGAACAGCCCACAAGTCTCCAGAACTGCACTTAGTGCCTCTGCTGTTCACAGCACCTAAGATGATGCAAACACCTCGTAGACACGTGTCCAGCCGCACTGCTTAGAGAATATCTTCAAAGGTCTACACACGCGCAGCACAGGGGGCTTACCTCCCAGCCTCTTGCCAGTTTCTGTCTGAGGTCTGTGGAGCCTGCAGTTCAGTCCTGAGGGTGCAGAAGTTCAGCGGCCTCGCCACTGTCTTTCTGAACACCCCCCCTCCACCCCACACACTAGAGGCTCTGGTGGCTCTATAAGCCATCGTCTCTCACAAGCGCCTGGAGGAGTTGAGGCAGGCTCCGCTGCGTGTGGGAAACACCAGCCTGTTCCTCTCGGACACTCACAAACTACCCTGCTTCCTCTGGACTGACGAGGACAGTTGACAAGAACAAGCTGAGCGTGGTGTGGTGCTAGTAGCCTTGTATCTAGAGTTCTTGTATCTCAGAACGATCATGCACACCCGGGGGAGTTCGATGATGACACTAGGCAGCCAGCGCCACTGCGTCAGGGCCTGGCATCGTCCGCTCTGGTGAGGTCCCTGCCCCCTCACACGTGGTCACAGGGACATACACGAGGCCGTCTGTGATGCAATTAGTATGAAGCGTTGGTCCAAGACGTGAAGACCAGGGCTGACTGGGGTGGCGACCAAGAGAGACTCACCCCTCCTGGGGCTGTGGAGCAAAGGCCAGGGGATGGGATTACCAGAAAATTGGAAAGTGCTTTTTTAAATAAGGATATTTGGTTGATCCCTATAAGCGACCCAAAGTAACGATGGCCTAAATGCATCCGAGGCCTTGCGTTCTGGGGCGTGAGAGCTCGGCCGGGTTGGGGTGTGCCGGGGTGAGGACCACTGCGTGGTGCTGGAGGCTCAGCTCGGGGTCTGGGTGGGGCTGCTGTCACAGACTTACCAGTTTATCTGCGCAGGAGGCAGCACCCCATGTACGCATACCTCAGCCATCAACTGGATTCGCAGGGACAGTCTGTCCTCAAAGGCTGCAATCCGAGCTGCCAAATCCCATAGACCAGGACTCTGTTACACGACCATAGCCAAGGGCAAGGATGCTGCGCAATGTCCTCTTGATTCTGGGCAGATGTGCCTACTCAACTTCAGGAAAGTACAAGAGTACAAGAAAGCAGAAGAGGCTGGTGAACAGAGGCCACTGAGCCATCGCTTAAACAAAGTCCCTGTATGTGAGCATAGATTACCCGGAGAACACTTGCAGAAGCATTTGCTCTAACTGAAAACCCTGACAATAGTCTGAATGATGTCGACCAGTAGGAGATGGATTAAATGAAGAATAGTACCTGTACTCTGTGGAATATTATACAGCAGTCAAAATGAACATGGAAAATAGTTTTGGCAATAAAGTAAGATGTCCAAGATGCTCATTTTTACATGACATTAAAAATGAAGTTGCAGCACTATTAAAAAGTACTACACACACATACAAATGAGGTGCCCAGACAACAAAAGCACATACCTCAGGACAAAATTAAACAGAAAGGCAGGAAACTGTACCTTTCCTTATTCATCTTTATCACTGAAGTTCTTACCAGATGTGTGTGCCACTTTTTACAAGTAATTTTTTAGAGAAGGGGACAGAGTCATAGGTTCTGATGTAGAAAAATTTCAAAAACATTAAGCAACAATCAGCATGTGACCCTCTTTATATGTTAAAGGAAAACAAAGTACATCAGCGAGTAAGCCTGGAACAGGGTGTGGTACCTCGTGGACTCGACTGCTCTCCACGGCTATGTTATGAATAAAACTGTGGAGAGAAAGCTTCAGAAGCACTACCCAGAAGTGCAGGAGAGAGGCATCTAAGCTGAGGGACGGGACTTACTGAGGGACAGGAAGCTGGACATGTCACAGCCACCCTGCCTTTGTCCTACGTGCATTTGCGGCGCTTGAGTTCTTACAAGCATACCCACCCGCTTGCTCAACATTGTAGAGGAAAGGCTGGTGTTGCACTCCGTTCACAGTGCCTCACACTGTCACACTGTGGGGATGCAAAAGCGCCACAACTTGCTGTCCCCCCAGCAAGCCCTTTGGGGTCACCATCTCTTAGAGATGTACACAGCCATGATTTAAATCTTCCTCCCAGGTACTTTGGGAAGCCTCATGCTTTGAAGCCTCACACACCTTGAGACGCCCTGGGGTCCTCTGAATGTCCCTTGTGACCCTGCTGCTGCACTTCGGGGTCTGCCCACCTGTCACCCCTGGCCAGCCCATCTGCCATCCTCCACCCCACTACCCTCCCTACCTGAGACAGCACTGACCAGCTTTGGCCAACGCTTGCTGAATAGAGATTGCATAGAACCAGGAAGAGAACGATTGGAAACTTTATGGGATCAGAGACGCAACTTGGGCAACTGTGACTGAGATCTTTGGGCCCCTAGCACCGTACATGTAAAATGGAAGTAATAATGATACTCATTTCCATATTTTAAAAAAAACAAACCTTTTTTGTGTATTTGGCACAGGGTCTCACTGTGCGGCTTGGACTCCTAGTGATCCTCCTGTTTTCAGCCTCCCCAGCGCTGGGGTTGCAGGCGTGCACCACCACGCTAGGTCTTGGTGGCCAGCTCAGCACACCTGGGGGTGGACCCGGTGCAGCGTGTGGTGTGCGGGAATGAACCCCTGCGTGTGCCTAACCGGGCTCTTAGTCTGTTGAGCTATCTTGCTAGTCCATGCTTTCCTTATTGAAGAGCAGAAAATCGTGGTGAAAGTGTTGAAGGCATACACAGAGTCAGAAGGCTAAATAAAAGATGAAGCTGTTGAGTAATAAAAATGGCAAGGCTTGGGGAAAATAATCCATGTGACCTATGGTGCTGTCCACAGCATAATTACACTGATCTAAAACTTTCTCTGCACAAGGAGGTGGGACAAGAACCATTTTAATGGGTTGCAGAAGTGGCTGCAAAGTGATTAAAACATGTCCAACAGTGAGGAAGAGAAAGGAAAAGGCAGGCGAGTGTGGGAAGACTGTCCTTTTTTGTGGTCCCAGTGTCCTTCTGGCCGGTCACAGCCCAGGGCGTGGTTAGAGGCCAGGCGGGGCCGGCACCCGAGGCGGGGCTTGCGGAGGAGGCGTTGAGCGGCGCGGCTCTGGCGGGCGTCTCTCCACTCACAGGCATGGCTGGGCCCAAATCCCCACCTCTCCTGCGTCCAAGTGCACCGCGGCTGTGTGACGCGCTTTGGCCAGGGAAGGGAAAGCCCTCGGGCTTCCCTGGGACCTCCTCCCCAGGTGACTGCCGCCCTTCCGCCCAGCCCCGGACTCTAACAGCGTGGAAGACAGCAGCCCCGGCGCACGCACCTGCAGGGAAAGGCAGTCGCCTCTGGGTCCCCGAGCGGCGCACGGTCCCGGGAAGAGCCGGCCGAGCTGCGCCAGGCGCTGCTACGGGGCGCACGGCCGTCGTCCCACCCTGGCCTCCGTGGGCTGCCCCGCGGCCCAGGTGACCGCTGGGGACGCTGGTTGCCTCTTAGGCTTTCTTTTTGTCCCTCGTGGGGCAGGCAGGTGGCTCGTTCCCCGCTTGCCTAGACTCCTCTACATTTTCCCTTTTGGCCTAACGGACTTCTGTCCCAGGAGAACTCTAGTATACGCTTCATCTATGTGTGACTGCCGCGATGGGCTTTGCCAGTGCGGCGTGCTACTGTGGGCCTCCCCCTAAGTATCAGACAGAAGGGACCGCGACGCGAATATCTGACCAGAAGTCCAGTGGGACTTGGGTCTCTGCCGTCACTGTGGCTGTATGGTACCTCGATGAAACGTAGCCTGGGACAGCCGGATGCCTCCTGAGCCCTAGCCTGCTGGGGTGATTCTCGGCCTCATCCAGTTGCCTGAAGAGGGGGTGCCAAGGTTACCCCCTTCCAAAGGTCACACTCACATAATAGCTCTCTGTTTCTTTCTTTCTTATTTATTTGGTACAGGGTCTTGCTACTCAGCTTGGACTTAGAGTGAGCCTCCTGTCTCAGCCTCCCCTGTGCTGAGATTACAGGCAGGCACCACCACATCTGGTTTCAGTGGCCGGCTCAGTGCAGGCCGGCAGAGCACGTGGTACCGGGGATCAAACCCATGTCCTGGTGCTTGCCCGCCAAGCACTTAGACCAGTGAGCTGTCTCCACAGCCCCATCGCTGCTGTTCCAAAAGCCATGCACCTGTTCCCATGTGTGCCCAGGCTTCTGGCTGATGAAGCCAGCCGTGAGCCGCACGTTGTCGATCAATCCCAGTCCATAGGAACACAGCGAGTTCATCCATCTGAGCTCTTTCTGCGGGATTTTCTTCGCCTGGCCTTTGGTTCCTTTTGTTTAAAGTGGATCTCAGTAATAACTTAGTCCATCAGAAAGCATATCATGGGGGGACCGGGGAGATAGCTCAGTAGAATAAGTGCTTGCCAGGCAAGCGGGCAAGCGCAAGGGCCTGAGATCAATCCCAGGTCGCATGTAAAAAGAAAGAAAAAGAAAAGCCTGTCGGGGCCTTACAGGCTGCCGAGTGGGTAATGACATTGGCCTACATTTTCTGTCCTCTCTCTACATATTGACACCCCAATCACATAACAAATGCCTGCCCTACAAGATGTACTAGCCCTAAATGTATCCGAATCTTATACTGATATAGGGGAAAGAAACTCCCAGCTTGAAAGATATCTGGGATGACTTCATGTTCTTTAAAACCAAAGAAAGAATTTTAGGAACAACAGAAGTTAAGAGCCGAATATTTATTGGAGGAAAGAAGGCTTCTGAGAGAAGGACAGAAGGGAATGAATGGGTTACCAAGGACCCGGCTTTTCCAGGGGTTTCCTAGAGCAAAACCACGAGGTGAGGTGGGTCTTGATAGGTTGTGGCCTTAGTATAAATTGCTAAAATCATTATGGTGGTCATCCAATATGGCTGAAGATCTTAAAACAAAAGCCCATCTTCCCCAAGACCACCTCCCCCCTTCTTCTCCAACTCAGTCCAGGGTACAGTTTCCTTTCCCCTTTCCCACTGTCTCAGGGAAGCCCCCCAATCAGTTCCTCAGATATATCTAAACATCCCCTCCAAACCCCACCCTCGGCAAAAGGCCATAAGAGCCTCAGCCTCCCTTTGTTCCAGCCCTGAGAATTTCTTATCTTCCCCAAATTCTGTCTGTCCTCAAAGAAAATAAAGCTGCTTTCCCTTTTCCTTCTGCCTGTTTCTCTGTTGCACCCATTACCTGAAAAAACCTATCAGATCTAAGGTGGGAAACAGGGGAATTTGTAAGATGGGAATGAGGTGGGACACAACAGCGGTCCACCGATAAGGTAACAAGTACAATTGCTCAGGTAAAATTGATTTAATCTGGATCAAATGGGGAATGGACAGGAATCCAGAACAGAAGCTTTCCTGTAGGGGTTGGGTCAGTGGCTCTCACTGGCTTTTTCATGGTGGTTGATATCTATTTAGATCATCAATCCCTGATGTCCATCCCTACGGAGGTATGTGGCTGCATTTGCTTCATCTTCTGTCTTGAGGGCTGGCCCACAGCACAGTGCCTGTCTCTCCCACAGTCACAAGGTATCTGGTCTTCAGTATTGGGTCCTTTGAGGGCTGTCTCCTATAATATTTCCTTCTAACTCAGCTGCCTACAGCAATACCTCCTCAAGACAGGACACTAAGATAAGAGTAACTGATTTTCAGATTTTCAGGAATGTTGAATTGGCAGGTTTTACAACACCCAGTTCGGGGCGGGAGGCCTACCGGTCTCCTGCCCCAGGCCCACACCTGGGATCACCTGGGATGCCAGCAGTAGCAGATCCTCAGGGACTATCCCATGGTGAGGTCATCCCCAAGTAGGAACAGTGGCCTCCCGCTGAGAACAGATTACCCTCCAAAGTGCCTTTAGACGGTCCCCTCCGAGGGTAAGGGGATACTGATGCTGGGACCTCAAGGTTCATCCTGAGACACTGACCAACCAGCCCCTGCCCTGAGCAGAATCCCCCACCCTGACTGCTGGGCAAAGCCCCCAGCTGTGCAAAGCCCCCCGCTGCCCTTGCCTTTCTTCCTGTTTTCTATAAAACCCCAAAGTTCCTGTCAGCCTAGGACAATCTTGAACCCCTTCATCTGTGCTTCCCAGGAGAGCCCGACTGAGTCAAGCTCCTTTCCTGCCTTTCACTGCTGTTTTCCCCGACCAGCCTCTTGGGGCTGGAGGCTGAACCACGCCTATTGGGCCCGTGCTGGGACTTCTGCCCTAAAACACTTGGAACAAAAGCCCTAATATTATTGTGTAATTGCAAGTCACATTTTTGTTTTACTAACCTTTAGAAATCTCAAATTTTAACTGGACAAGTATAATATTCAAAAGTTAAAGGCATGACTTTCTCACAAATAGACATTTATGTCAAAAACTTTATTCAACTCATTTATTTATAAAGGAAGCAAAACAGGAAGCCTGAGTTCCAACAGATTTTGAGGCATTGGGGTTTATGTGGCCCTGTTAAAGAATACTGTAGACACAGGATAGATATAAAACTGGTTAATGCCCTACATGGCCATTAAAACTAAACTTGGGAATTATCTTTCCTACTAGACAGTAATTATTTGTTTCTACACAAGTTTGCAAGCTGGTGTGACTCCACAGAGCCTAAGCCCTAACTTAACAATGTGGTGCATAGTCAAGAAATAGTACATTCTCCTAGAAGATGAATTATCACCAGGCAAGACTTTAAACAGTGTTTCTGCACAATACTGAAAAGATGTACAAATATTCCCTTGGCTTCCTTTCTGGGTCTTGGGTAGTCTTTCTTAGGGCTTGTCAGTAATGCTTACTGCAGTAGCAGCTGGTCAAGGGCACACCACAATACCCCTGGGTACCGGGCAGAGCCTGGCCAGGCAGGAGGGGGAGAGGTGAGGCAGAGGCCAAATGCCAGTGAAGAGGCCTGACTGGGCCGGAGAGATGGCTCAGTGGAGTAAGTGCTTGCCTGGCAAGCACAGGGACCTGAGTTCAATCCCCAATCCTGGAAAAAAAGAAAAAAGGAAATACAAAATATATTTCTAGGGCTGAGGAGATAGCTCAGTAGAATAAGCACTTGCCTGGCAAAGACAAGGGCCTGAGCTCAATCCCCGGTTCCACAAAAATAAATAAATAAATAAAAATTAAATTTAAAAAAAGAGGGCTGTCTTCCAGGCCTGTCAGCAAGCCCTGCTGTCCTTAGCGGAAGACCAGTTGCTGGTTAGTTGGGTGACCTGCCACCTGCTTTCTAGGTACCCTTTACGTTCATCCAAAGACTGAGCCCAGAGGACTAGATCTCTTCTGTGAACGCTGCTACTACTGTTTTCCCTGTAGCTACGCTGCCAGTGGCTCATGCCAACTGTGTTATCATTTCAGCCCTATTTGTTTTCCGTCCTATTGCGTCTATAAAGTGGCCGGCACAAAGTAAATACTTGGCAAGTGTGAGCGAGCTAGGCTTCGTCAGGTGCAGTACTCACAGTCTGGGGTTTTTAAAAAATTTTTTGTGTGTGTTACTTTCTGTCAACTGTGGTCTGAAAATATGGAGTGGAAAATTCCAGAAATAAAGAGCGCGTATGTTTTATTTTAATTGCAAGCTACCCCCGTAGAGCATGATGGACCCGCACGCTGTCCCACTGAGGCTGCGAGTCAGCCCTGTGTCCAGGCATCCACACTGGAAACACCGCCAGTTCATCAGCCACTTGGTAGCACCTGGGTTGTCAGATCCCCTGTCACAGTGTCACAGTGCTTGTGTCCACCTCGCCTTCATTTTACTTACAGCCCCAAAGTGTAACAGTGTTGATGCGAGCAACCTCATTATAATTGTCCTTTCATTACCAGTTGCTGTGGGTTATTATTTTCCTGTGCCTCGTTTGTGAATTAAGCTTCACCTTTGATGTGCACGTATCGGGAAGAACACAGAAGGGGCGTGCAGCACTGTGCGGACGGCCGGGTGTGCTTTGGGGCCCAGAATGTATCCTTGAGGATGGATGACTGTGACGCAGCTCCGTGCTTCGAATGCACTTCTGCTTCCCCTTTCCAAGTTTTCCCTCTTGGACTTCACCCCCTTTCTCCCTAGCTCCACCCATCACAGTCCTGCCAGTCCTCTGAGACAGTTTTGTTGGTATCTCCCCTGGGAAGTTTCTCCCCACACGCATATTTCACATATCTCCCTTCTCTCAAGCAACTCTTCTCTGTACTTGGGGTTCTTATTTACCAAAATGTGGGCTGCACCCATTTATATTGCATGCAGCCCCGGGGTGGGAGGGTCCCAAGACGAGACCAGGGCTCCAGCATCTCTGCCAAGCACATGGTGCCTGACTCTGAGCATGGCCTCGGCAGCGCAGGGCTGGCAGCTTCTGCCTGTGTGTGTTGCTGACGGCACTCCAGGACCTGTCCAGCACCTGCAGGGCTCAGGCCTCAGAGGTGCTGAGTGGGGGACATATGGTACTTGTCCTCTCCTAACCAAGGGAGAGGTGAACGGCTGATCTCAGCTGGAGCGCATCTTGCTTCATCAGCATCTCATCATTTCCTCTGCTATGGGGCAGAGAGTCAGGCAGCTGCTGCCCTGCTAAGACCTGGAGCCCGGGTGGCTGGAGAAGCCAGCAGTCCTTGGTGAGCACCAGAGAGCACGTGCAGGGTCCCCAAGAGCTTCTGCTGGAATGGGCGGGCCCTCTGCTGTGGTGTATGCCCCAAGAGAGCTGGAAGGATGCTCCTAGTGCAGGCAGAGAAGCTCTCCATGCGAACCACTCAACCCACGCTCCATAGACTCTGCATTTTAGAAAGCCCCCAGTCCTGGGAGTCCACACGAAGGTGTCCAAAGTGCTGGGCTAGCAACCCCAGGTTCATCTGTGAGTGTTCAGCCCACTTGTGCAGCTGAAGCCACAACCCCTGCAGATACGCACACCAGGGAGCCAAGCAGGAATGCGCAAGGCGACCCTTGAACAGGGCTTGGGTGGTATTTTATTGTTTTATGGTGGGAGACCAGAAATGCTCAAGTGTGGTTTTACTTTTTGTATACACAAGCAAGTGCCAAAGAGGAAGCAGTGTGCCATTTTATTAACAGCAGAGCCACGACCAGTGACCTCTTTGCAGAACAGCCACAAAGCTGGGGAGGGATCCAGACCCACAGTACTACCCCATTCTTCAATCTCAGTCTCAGGCTGCATGGAGAAACAACTCTGAAGATGTCACCAGGCCAGGAGTCTGGGGCAGGAAGTGATCTGGGGTCCTTGCATCCCCTCAACCATATGCAGGAGAGAGAAGAGATGGGCAGATAGGACTATGGATGGCAAAATGGGATGGGCTTGTTGGCCAGAGGTGGGGAAGATGCACATCTGGGAGCTTTGACCCCTCCCATGGGGGATGCTTCCTGCCTCCAAGGCCATTAGGAGGGAAAAAGGCAGAGCTAGCGCAGGGCCCGAGGACGGCAGAAACAGCAATTCCACGGCAGCAGGCTGTGGACTGGCAGAGTGCTGAGTCTGCTCATTCATGTCTTAATATAGGAGATTAGGGTATGGCAAAGCTGGCTGGGCAGTGGGCGTGGCTTGGTACTACAAGCTCCCATGACACATGCGCAGAACTCTGCTTAGCCTCTGCACATGGGCTTCTCCCTAGAACTCCAGCAGGTTTTCAATAGGATGCCGAGGCCTGAGGCCAGCCTGGAGTGTGGGGTCCCAGCTCTGCTTCTCAGAACACTTATGCAGAAGTTCTCATGCATTTGCTCAAAGTTCGCACTGTATAAAAGAACACAGACCTCACAGAGGATGAAATTAAAGAAGTAAATAAATATATGAAAAAGTGCTCCATATCACTAGCCATCCATGAAATGCAAATTAAAACAACATTGAGATACCATCTCACCCCAGAAACAATGGCTATCATAAAGAAATCAACTAACAACAAATATTGGAGAGGCTGTGGGGAAAAAGGAACCTTTCTTCACTGCTGGTGGGAATGTAGACTGGTGCAACCATTATGGAAATCAGTGTGGAGACTCCTTAAAACACTAGGACTGGAAATCCCATTCAATCCAGCTATCCCCCTACTGGGAATTTTCCCATAGGAACTGAAGACATCATATCATAGTGATATATGTGTACCTATGTTTATAGCAGCACAATTTTTTTTTTTTTTTTTTTTTTTTTGCGGAACCAGGGATTGAACTCAGGACCTTGTGCTTGCCAGGGAAGTGCTCGTTCTACTGAGCCATCTCCCCATCCCCAATAGCAGCACAATTTGTGATAGCTAAATCTTGGAAACAACCAAGACACCCATCACCTGAGGAATGGATAAAAAAGATGTGGTATTTTAATACAATAGAGTATTACTCAGCTATAAAGAATGATAAACTTGAAGCCTTCATATTTAAGTGGATGCCATTTGAAGATATACTCATAAGTGAAATAAACCAGACCCACATGTGTGAATATTGTATAGTCTCCCTAGTGTAAGAACTCAAAAGAAGAAATACAAATAGAAAAGTATAACACAGTGAAAGGAAAAGTGAGAACTTGAGGATTAGACAATGGAGAGCAAGGAAAAAAGCTAGGAAACATGGCAGGGGCAAAGCCATACATTTATATGCACAAGATGGGTAAGGCAATGATCCTGAGAATCTTCAGCAGGTTTTCAAAACTAGCAGTTAAGGGCTGGGGAGATGGCTCAGTGGAATAAGCGCTTCCCTGGCAAGCGCAAGGGCCTGAGTTCAATCCCCGGTTCTGCAAA
>NW_004524583.1:29697470-29707807 GCF_000260255.1 Octodon degus
TCAGTAGAATAAGTGCTTGCCTGGCAAGCACAAGGGCCTGAGTTCAATCCCTGGTTCCGCAAAAAAAAAAAAAAAAAATTAAATGACAATGGAATACCCTTCTCTGACAAAACTAAACAAAAAAGGAGGATGCAAATGAACAACCATTTTGTATCTGTATATTCAAAATAGGATACAGCTACATTCTCTTAATTCAATGAATAGAAAGTTTTGTTCTAATATTTGTAAACAGGATATCATGTCTGCATCTTGTACAATGAATAACCACTAAAACAACAGTATGAAATGTGTTAATTATTGAAACTGTCCTACTAATCAGATTTGAAACTGTCTCATTGCTATTTGTTTCTCAATAAAATTATTTTAAAAATAAAAATAAAAATAAAGAAATAAAAGAACACAGATGCCAAGAAAGCTCTCTAGGGTGACCTTCCTCACAGTAGTCGTGCTCCAGGGTGTGCTTGTCTCACTTTTTCCTCTTTTCCTTGGCCAAAGCTCGCCCTGCAAAGCCAGCTTCCGCCTCACTACTCACTTGCACTTTTTCAAATAACCTTTGCCACTGCCTTTTGCTTGTTTTGTTCACGTCTTCCTTTGAAAGGAGAAGCTGGAATCCAACTCCAGGAGGACAGGTGAGTGGCCCAGAACCTGGGGACGTTTTGTTGGTGAAGAGCTACGTTTGGTGTAGCCAGGAGATTCTCAAACAGTTACTGTCCTGCACTCAAGGACCATACACACTTTCTTTTAATATATTTTCCCTTTGAGTTCGATTCCCAGTATAGAAAAAAAAAAAGACATTTCCTTTTTAAAAATCAATATGCTGGAGTGTAATTTATATACCATAAGTCCACACATTTTAAGTTCACAATTCAATCACTGAGTCACTGATTGTTGGTGCCGAGACAGCGATGGACAGCACTCCCACGCCCAACTTCAGAACCTTCCCACGGCCTCCCGAGGGCACCAGTGCTCGCTCACTGCCCTGCTGCCAGCCTGCTGGGAACCGCACCCCACCTTCCCTCTCTCAGGGCTCACTATTCTCTGCTCAGGGCCTTCCTTGCCCGGAGGGTTTCCTCCTCCTTGTCTTCTGCGCTGTTTTCCGCTGTCCGAGGAAAGAGTGATTAAGAAATGCCTAGAGGCACACGACTTGATAAATACTTTGGCCCGAGAAGCCTGTGTTCTCTTCTTTAGAGGATTCACATTTTGTAAGAGGGCGGAAGTATCTCAAAGGAGTGGGTGGTATTTAGATCCACAGCCCCCGCAAACCACAAGGAGGAGATGTACACTTTGCTTTTCACCGTGGCACCTGTCCTGCTACCCTCCCGGGGAAGCTGTGGAAAGCAGAATTTCTCTTCCCCAAGGTGGATCATAGAAACGCTCGTCTCCCCACATCTTTGCCTCACTGCTGCAGGCTGAAAGGCTCTGCTCTGGGCCCTCATGGCCAAAAACGCAGCCTGAATTTCAGGGAAGATAAAGGTGCAGGCTCGCTGAGATTACACACAACCCTGCCCCAAAGCCATTGCTGGGCTGCTGGGATAAATCCACACAGTCTGCACTCTGTCTCCATGTGTTGGCTTCCTGTGACAGCAGAGACAAGCCAGGAGGTGTCTCTGTTTCTCTCTGTCTCTCTTCCTTTTCTCATTTTCTCCCTCTTTGGTTTGTTTGTTGTTGTTGTTGTGCTTTTGTCTTTGTTTTTATTTTTATCCATTTTTTGACCTTGTTTTTATGGGCGTGGGTGTGGTTTCTAGCCTCTTTGTGACTGTTGGTCTGTTCTGCTATTCTTTTACTTTTTCCTTCTCTCTTTCCCTCCCATTTTCTGCACCAGTTTCCCAAAGTTAGTGGGGTCCCCTTTGTCCTCCAGCCTTGCAGTCTCTTCCTCTTCTCCTACTTCTCCATTCTTTTCCTAATCCCTTTTAAATTTTAACCCTTGAGGGTAAAATTGACATGTTAAGGCATTACACACTGTGTGTAATTTTCTGGTTTGTTTTAGATGTTGTGATACAACCACAAATCTAGTTCATATGGTTAGAATTCCTATCTAGTTCATAATGCTTACCTCAGTTTGTCATTTTCTGGGCTGTTTGATGCTGATGTCATTGCTGACGGCACCACCATAGCCAAAAGTGACGTAATTCTTCTAGCCAGCTGTTTTTTGCGATATTCCAAGACTGAGACTGACTAAGAGTCACAGAAAACACTGTGGGCTGGTGCCAAGGAGCCAGGGCTGGGCCAAGCAGGCAGCAACTTCTCATCCCCAGCACACTGAAGAGGTAGGAGCTTGCGACAGGCTCAAAACCTGAACACCAGCGACACCTGGGAGGCACCTTGGAGAAGCAGTTGTTGCCTGAGGATTCTAAATACTAGAACTAAAGCAACTCGCCAGAGGCAATTTATAAGAATCAGCCCAGGAATTAAGCTAAAAAGAGGGCCCCGAGACAGCTAGTGAGACCCTGTACCAAGTATATAAAATGGAAAAAAAAAAGGAACAGAAAAAAAAAAAAGAAACAATGAGAAGATCCTCACACAAGATACAGCCCCAGACATCAAGCTCACTGCACATAAACCCAGAGGGCAGTGAGGTGGGACATTCCCAAAGCCACATCTCTTTGTCTCAGTGCTGGTCCTAAAGGATTCCTCTGGCCCGCCTGGTTGAATCGTGGGTCTTAAGACCTTCCTCCTTCCAGAGGGTTCTTTCCCAGCCCTGGAGGGAGGTTCTCTGAGGCCAAAGCTCTGCCCCTTTGCTCACACCTCGCTCTGTGCCTCCCCATCCCAAGCTTTCCAGCCTTCTTTCGTAGTAGTCTTTGTAATAAGGAGGCGGTCCTGGGAGCCCTTCAAGGGCCCTGGTGGGCCTAGGAGCCCGCACGTGTGCCTGGGTGACCAGTCCAGTTTATTCCTCCTGATTTTTGTTTTTGAAGTTGAAACTCAGCTTGAAGAGGGAGGTGAGCAGTGCCTTTTCTTTTGGTGAAGCTGGGGCAGCGAACGCACCAAGGAGCTGCCAAGGAAACCAGCGCAGATTCGCCTCCCTGAAGCCTAATTGTGTGAGCTAATCTCTCTGTCTTGTCAACAGATGTCACTGTCTGCACCTCCTCCCAGTTTGGCTGAGTTGGATTTCTAACATTTGCAACCCCAAAATGCAAAATACCACCCTGAAGAATGGCCTTTTTGCCTCCGGATTTGTGGCTGCGTGTCTTGGATTTTTCCCTCTCAGGTCAACAGCCCACTGGCATCTTTATTGCTCTTTCTGGGCTGTCCTGGGTAGAGCTCCTGGGGTGAGGACTGAGTCAGAGCTGCGGTGGGTTCAACCGCAAGAGTGAACTGTGTTACCCGTGATAGGTTATGGCCCTAGTATGAATTGCTGAATTATGATGGCCGTCTGACATGGCTTATCTTCCCAATGACCTTTCCTCCTCCTTCCCCACTCCAGCCCTGGGCACAACTTCCTTTGGCCTTTCCCGCCCACACAAGGGAGCCTCCAATCAGCTCCTTACACGTCACTGACCCCGCCCCTCAAGCTCGGCCCTTGGCAGAAGTCCGTAAAGGCTCAGGCTCCCTGTCTCAAGTCAGAGGATCCGCCCATCTCCCTGCCCTTGGTCGGTCCTCTCTCTGTGTTTAGAGTTAATAAAGGCTTTCCCTCCCCCATTTCTGCTTCTCTGCTGCGCCGCCACCACTGCCGCCATCGCTGTTGCCTCTAAAGCCTGTCAACCCGGTGGCCGGTCCAAGCCAACACGTTAGAGTACTGGATCCAGAGCCTCTGGCTAGTTTCTACCTGGCCAGAAAGGCAGTGGGGAGCATGCACGCAGGGAAGCCAGTGCCATCCAGCAGCAGGAGTTCTGCAGGGGCAGCTCCTGTCCCTGGCTGGACGGCTGTTCACTCCTTTGCTCTGATTGGTGCTGTGCAAATCAGCAAGCTCTCCTGCGCTGGTCTTGACTGTGACTCGCGCATCACCCAGCCCTGCTTGCTCCACCCACCCCCTGAACTGCTGGAGTCTACAGTTGCAAATTATTATTATTATTATTTTTTCTTTTTGTGGTACTGAGGATTGAACTCAGGACCTTGAGCTTGCCAGGCAAGTGCTTATTCTACTGAGCTATCTCCCTGGCCCAACAGTTGCGAATTAGTCAACCTAGGGTGGCAGCTGTCTCCCCCCCCATGGGTGGCTTTTGCGTGGTGCTGGTGAGGTGCCTGAGGCAGAACTGGTAATGACAGCCACTGGCACGTGTGCTTCCACTTTCCGGTGCAGCCCTGGGTGTGCTTTCTCTACTCCCTGGCACCTATTAATAACCAAGGCTCAGTTCCCTGGACGCTTACTGCCTGCCAGGCACTGTGCTAAGTACTCTGTGCATTTTAACCTTCACAATCCTGTGCGGTAGATAACATTTTAAAAATCAATGTTGTTTGCTAGGGGAGTATCTGTTAGGTCTCTGCTGTAGTGCTATCCTTTGTCCTCACCTTTCCCTGCTGTTCTCTTTGGAAAGAAGTGACAGAGCAGGGCCCACACCTATGGAGCGGGGAACTCTGTCTCCTGTCCTGGAGAGCAGAGAACCTGCACAAACAGCGTGGAGTTTGTCTGCGTGGAAGACTCGACTCTTCCCGTCCCCTTACCTACCCAAGCAGGCATTACTCAAATCAACACAGGCTCACCAGTATTTTGTACGTAGGGTTATGATCCAATGCTACTCCATTAATCGGGTTGTCCCTACTTTGGCTAACGGGAATTCTTTCAGTTCTCTTTACCTCCGCCACCTTCACTGTGAATGGGTGTCGTTTTTGCTGTTGTTAAGGGTTGTCACGTGTTTCCTGTGTTGGTCCTGCAATCAGCCCACCCTTCCAGGACTCTGGCTCCTTGGGATGGAGAAGAGAACCAGAAACCAAGCTTTGAGCAGGAGGCATGCACAGCCTTGCAATTTTTTGATGTTTGTTTTAATTAATTAATCAAATGCCTATCTTTTTAATTAAAAATGAGACAAATTCATGCTTCTGTTACCTACTTAAAGAATAACTATGGACAAGCCCTAAGTCTATACCAACTAGCCCCTTGTTCCTCCTTCCCTAGGGCAGCCCGTTCGTGGTTCTTCTCAATTGTGTATTATCCCTCCTTACAGAGGTTGGAAAAGTTAAATCATTTGTCCTTCCTGGCGGAGAGCTCCTTACTCTGCTAATCTCACTAGCAAGGGTCCTTGTCTGTCTCCTTCCTCCTAGTTATCATTGTCATTTGCTTGAAGATAGGGCCTGCTAAAAAGCCCAGGCTAGCCATATCCTGCTGCCTTAACTACCCGGGTAGTTGGAATTCAGGCGTGGTGCCCTGTGACGACACAAACCTAATGTGTTCAGATCACGGGAAGGCGAGGCCCACATTGCCTGCTCCTTGTAAACAGGCCAGCACTGTGGCTGTACAAGTTGTGGCTGGTGTTCTTACTGTTTCATAGCCTCCTTTTCCAAAAGAGAATGTGCGTATGTGTGTGCCTGTGTTTGTGTGTGTGTGTGTGTGTGTGCACACACGTATCAGAGTTCCCAGGCCTGGGTCCTGTGCAGTGAGCTGTTAAAGGGATGGGAATTTGCCTGTCTTTCTCCCCATGTAGGACGGTGGCACACAGCAGAGCCCCTAGCAGGCCTGGAGTGAGAAAGAAGGTCTGTGCTGGCCGCTGGAACCCCTCTTCCACCTGGGGTGCAGGTAGGTGGGTACTGACTTGTGAAAATTGCCAGAATTTAGCCCATGCTGCAGTGAGACAGGAGCTCTGAGAAATGAGAAACAGGGCCAGCAGAGAAATGGGAAGATTGCAGGCCTGGGAGAGGGGCTGGGTGTCCCTGTCCCCTGCCCACCCTGCCCCCAGCCAGCGAAGGTGGGCTTGGAGGTGGTGGGCAGGACATGCTGGGGGAGCTTTGGAGTCCCGGAGCAGCACACCCTTCAGCTTGGGTCCCTTCCCTCATGCCGCCCAGGACTCATCGCATGGCATCCTTTCTATGGTCCTCACACTGTAGAGTGGCTCAGTCTCCATCTTGATATCCTAGAGGAACCCCAACACAGGGCTGTGGCTTGCTGGCCTCAGGGAGGTGGATTTATTTCCCAGTGAAGCCAGGCCAAGAAGGGAGGGGCCTGAGGCCTACGCAGCCTGCCTTCCAGAGCGGTCTCCTCCCTCCCCGGTTGGCAGTGCTGAGCTGCTGGGAGCAAGGGAGGAGCTGGCTGCTTTGAAACCTCCCACCATGGCCCAAGCCACTGGTGGCAGTCAGACTGTGGCCTTCTTCCACTGGAAACTGAGCTGCCTCCAAAGCTGGCCAGCGGCTCAGGCATCCCCTCCTACAGGCCTGGGCCAGGATTGCTGGGTGGCATGGGGACCCCGCCTGGCACAGCCCTCAGCACCCACAGCTGCTATCACTCTCCAGAGAGCACAGAGTAGGACTTGGCTCTTTCATGCCTCGGTGATCTCCTTCCAAAGCACCACCCCGAGCTGCCACATGTTGGGCCTGCCACGTGTGGGGCCTAAAGGAAGGGCCACCAGGGGTGCCTGGAATGAGCCTGTCTGGTTGTTCCTGTCCCTCCCACCGCAGCCCTAGCCCCACTCCCCATTCCCCAGAGGGCTTCTCATGGCGTTGCTCCAGGGACAGCTGTCCAAGTCTGCGTGCTCTGGCAGTGGCCAGCATCCAGCATCCATTTGGCTGGGCATTACAGAGCCCCAGAGCTTCATGCTCACTCCCAGTGTAGTGCCAGCTGCTGTTTTCCACGTGCCCTGTAGCAGCAGGTCACTGGGACCCAGCTGGGGCAGTGAGGAGGGTTCTGGGGGTGCAGGTGGAAGGACCTGCACTCAGTTAAGGTGGGAGTAGAAAATGGCCAGTCTCCCAGGTGGCAGAGAAGGAGGATCCTTGGGCACTGAGCAGGGAACCAGCTCCCCTACTTGGCAGAGCCTGTGGGCAGGGTAGGTAGGGGTCAGTGATCAACAAAGGCCACCCAAGAGCTAGGGAGTGTACTTGGAGCCACATGGATGTCCTGCCTGAAGCCCTCCACTGTTTACTCAACCCCGCAGCCTGTCATTCCCAGTGTCAAACAATTTTACGGCTCTTTCCACCTCCCCCTCCCTTCTGCAACTACATTTCTGGCCTTAAGTAATTAGTGCCATCATTTCGTAGTGTCCGGCACCGACAGAGAACACTGGCCCTTGCTGTAGGGGGTGAGCGCAGAGGTGACGCTTCTGGAGGTTCAGTGCCTTTTGACCTCATGATCCAGGAAGGCCTGACAGTCGTGGACAGGTGGCTGTGGACCATGCCTTTCTACACGAGGTCACTTGTGCCCCAGGAAATCTCAGCAGAAAGCAGCCTGGAACTCCAAGTCAACCATATGGTGTTACCATCTCTTTTCTCATTCTAAATATTACTTTTCCACTTCATTTTCATATTCGTAATTTTTCTTACAGGGTTTCCCAATAAATACCAGGACCCCACAGAAGTTAGATCTGCCCTCAAGGGGAATTCAATAAAATTCTGTCGATGAATAAAAGAGTGAGTCAGTAACTGGTTCAAAAGTAATTAGAGTAAAACACAGGCCTGGGAAAAACCAGCGAGTGTGCCCGCATTCTCCTCATATACCCTCGGGCTGCCAGGACACTCATGAGAGCCCTGAAAAGCCAGCTCAGTGGCAGGGCCCATGGGGTGGGAAACCCTGGCAGGGCACTGTGCGCTTTGCAAACTAGGAGTGTCAGCTCACCACAGACCACTGCAGATGGGACCTCTGAAGCCAGCGCCAGTTCTTCTCTGGCTGCCCGGCTTGTCCTGCTGGCTTCCAGCTTGCACTGCTCTTGACATAGGTAGGTGGCTTGGGGGAGCGTGTGGAGCCTTGAGTCAACTCTCCATGTCCTTAGGGCCAAGGGAACAGCTACTGAGTGTAATACGCTTTGTTTTCTTGAGAAGTTTTAAGCTCACAGCAAAATTGAAAGGAAGGTCCAGGGATTTCCTGTGAGCTTGGTGTGCCCACATATACACACAGCTTTCACTTTATCATAGTCCCCACGAGAACAGCGCCATTGGGATGCCTGGACCTCCCCTGACCCCTACTGTCACAAAGAGCCCAGAGCTTCACAAGATTCCATGTTGGACCTTCTGTGAAGACTGTGTTTTGTAACACACTAGCTTCTCTACCTGAGGTTCCTCAGGGGGCATAATATGTGGCAATTGCCACGTAGGGCTCACACCCCTCCCAGTTTTTCTTAGTGCTTCTCAACAATCAGATGCATAATTAGAAGGAAGATGTTCCATTAAGGAATTGGCTCAACCCAATTGCCCAATAATGCCATGACACGGAGAAAACAACCTTGTCCACAGCCCAGAGCTCCCCTTCCTGTGAGCCAGTTGGGCATCTGTCAGTGCCCTCCCTTCCGGCTCCTACTTCTGAATAACCAATGGAGAAGCGGTCATGCTCCTCCCTGGGATCTTGTGATGCTTAATGAGCTACAGGCAAATGTTTACCACGTGGTTTTAAAAGCTACTGTCTCTTCAGGTGGAATGTTGTCCTGCAAGTTACAGCATGGGGATTCTGCCAGTGCAGTTGGCAAGGGCTTGGCTTTGGTCGGAAGCACATGGTGCCTCTTTTGAAGCACAAAGAACTTGGCAAGGCATCTGAGAATGGAGAAGAGGAGGATTGTTCCAAGAGCTACAAGAGTTTTCCAGCAGCAGAAGAGATCAAATGTGCCTAAGACTACCAGCTGTCCACCGAAGCTCATTCCACACTCCTCTCAAAGTACTGACAGGGTTACAATTCCAAGTCCCCTGTGGAGAACCTGGCCCTGTGAGGGAAGCCCAGCCAGCTGAATGAGAAAGAAAATGTGGGCGTCCTTTCAGAAAACACTGCTCAGGGCTCCTCCTCTGAGCTCCTTCCTTTGTCTCAGGAGCTGTCACTAAGATGGAATAGACCATCTTTGAACATTCGAATAATGACAACCTGTTTGAGATGACTTGGTGAAGCACAGCTCAACTGCCCATCCTGAGTTGATTTGTGGGAGAGAAATAGACTTGTTTCAGCCTTTACACTTTTGAATGCCAATGTGACGCTATTGAGGTCATATTCCCATGCAGCAAAGTATTCTTAAATCTCCTATAAATGGAAATATGCATGAGCTCATGATGAGCCCAGTTGTACCTGGATATTTTCATTCAAAGCAATGATTCTGAGATTTAGTCATATTGTTGCATATTATCAGGGGTTTGTTCTTTATTACCTCATAGAATTTGCACTATTTTCTGCTTTCTTATTGATAGACATTTGAATTGTTTCTGCTTTTGTCTGTTGGGAATAAACTGATTACAAACAGCCTTATGCAAGACTTTGTGTAGACATAAATCCGTATTTCTCTTAGAGTAGAACTTAGGAATGGAACTTGCTACTTAGCACAGCATAAGTGTAACATAGGTGTGCGTTAAACTTCATTAGAAACTCCGATACAGTTTCCCAAACGTTCCTCCCAGCAAGGTGAGAATGCTGGTTGCTCCCCATCCTTGCCAGCACTTGGATTGTCGGCTGTTTTCGGTCATAGCCATTTAGTGAAATGACAGGGAGCCACTGCCTTGTTAGGACTCTTTTAGAGCAGTTCGGTCTTGACACATTCAAGGTAGCTCCGGGCAGAAGGAGGAATCGTTTGTGCCTAAAGGTCAGCAGTTATCTCTGTGACCATGCTGCCCAGAGGAGACGGGGTCAGGCATACAGAGTATGTCTCTAGCGCAGCAGAGGGGGTGAAAATCCCGGCTCTCCAGCCTGCAGACTCCAGGCATCACCTGCTCACTCCGCGTTCCATTCCGTCTGTGTACAAGGGAGGCAGCAACTGCACCTGCTGCCGGCGCTCCAGGCCTTACAATAAGGCGCACTTACTCCCCAGTTGCAGAACTGGCGTCTTGGAGCTGCACTCCGCTCTGGGAGAACGAGCCAGGGCCGGCCTCCAGCCCTCATTTGGGGCCTCTCAGAGTGCTTGGACTAGAGAAGTTTCTGTCTACCTGCATAGGGCTGCATTCTTGGGACTGACTGTGCGAAGCCATAGGGATTCACAGGGTGAGGGCAAGGGCTTGCAAGCTGAGAGGGAACCCCTGCGGGACCCAGAGGTTCTGGGATTGGCATGGCCAGTAGAGGTCGCTGTTCAAGGTAGGCTGATGGCCTGGAGTGCAGCCAGCTGCCGCGCTGCAGCGAGCAGCAGCAGGCACGAGGACGCCCAGGCCTGGAGTATAAAGCGATAAGCTAAGCGGCTCACTTACCTGGTTGGGTGCTTTGGTTAAGGAAGCACCACGCCTTCTGGGAGGATCTAGCTATCCCATGAGAGGACTTTGGTTAAATAAATAAGTAGGGTACGCGCATGCGTGTGTGTGTG
>NW_004524583.1:29709737-29720641 GCF_000260255.1 Octodon degus
AGACTATCAGGGCCGAACCTGTGGTCAACAGGGTGTTTTTGGTTTTGCTTTTAATAAAAGCGAGGTTTTGTGTTTCCCTGTTTGTAACCTTCAGAATGAAATGTTTATCTTGCACCATGCCACCGAATGTTGGAAGTGTTTAACTTGTTATTCATGCAGGAGCTTGCAGCTCAAGTTCGCCTTACGTCTGGGAGGAGACTTGGGACCCCAACTCTTCAGCAATGCTGGACTGTTAGGACTTCGGCAACTCTTAGAGATGGGCTGAATGCATGGTCTTCGGTGGGCCAGGGGCAAAATGAGTGCTATTTGTTCTTCAGGATTGATCAGCCCGTGTTTCGTGTTCTGGTCATGAACCGGATAAGAGTAACCATGTCGTTGAAATCTGGAAACTGGATTAAAGAAACGTGTGTGGCTGCCAAGCTGACAAGGGGTGGCTGTCAGGCTGCTGCGCTGTGTCAACCTGAGGAGCGTTGAAGCTCAAGTGACTCAGCACTTCTACGTCCTGGGGTGTACAGGACATGCCCCTCGCTCCAGGGCGCTGTTCCTGGTGTCAACTTGAGAAGCTTCGGCATTGAATTAAGCGGCTTGGCAGCAGCCCAAGGTCCTCACTTTGTAAACACCCTGAGTCTGTGCGAGAGGAGGGCACGGGGCTGGGCTGAGTGCTTCGCACCTCTTTTGCTCTTGCTGCCTTTGCTGCCTTCTGCTGCTCTGAGCTCTTGCCCCTCTGCCACCTGCCACCCTGCCTGGGAGCCAGCTGATTATGGAGTTGAACCTCTGTAAACTGTGAAATAAATAAACATTTCCCTCTTAAAAAAAAAAAAAAAAAAAGGCAAGGGATTTTGTATGTTCTGTGTACAAAGTGCTTCTTTTTGATAAATTAAGAAAATTTGCTAAGTTGCTATTTGTGACTTAAAAAGTAATAGAATATTTGGGCTGGCAAG
Source organism: Octodon degus (assembly GCF_000260255.1). NCBI lineage: Eukaryota > Metazoa > Chordata > Mammalia > Rodentia > Octodontidae > Octodon > Octodon degus. The sequence goes on from NW_004524583.1 coordinate 29,710,679, forward strand.
ACTCTGGGAGAGCACTCCCATTTTACAGAAGAATAAACTGAGGCTCATTAGATTTCTTAAGGTCCTGGCTAGTTCATAGTAGATCAGAGTTAGAATCTACTTTATAACTTTAGGTCTTCCTTCTTGGTTCCCCACTGCTACCAGGTAGGAAGCATAATGTACAGACTGTTTATCAAACAGTGCTGTCATTATCTAAAGACCCACAGATGGCATGGTGGTGCCTAAGTGCCAGAAGGTGGCAGTGCAGAAAGAACTTCAGGGGCCCCTCATGTGGCCCCATGTGGCCTCAGTTCATCCTAAGAGTGTCTCCTCTAGGTGACCCCCACTGCGCTTCCTGGCTCCTTAGCGTCAGAGAAGCCTTGCGTTGGGTCAGATGAATGAAGGAAGGGCAAGCTTGGTAGGGCTCAAACTGACCTGCCCTGGCCTACAGGGCACTTCTGACCTGCAAAGGGGCAGAACAACGTCGCTTGCAAGATAAAAACGGATGTGAGTCAGCAGCCAGCGGCTCGCTCAGAAGGGTGAATGTGTGTTCCAGCTGAAGCCAGCTCAGCTGCCACTGCAGAGGCCAGAGCACGGAGCAGCCAGTGTGCAAAGGCAGAGGACCGCCTGAAGGTCACGTGGGTGTGATGAGGCACGCCCCACCCCTGGCTGGCTCTTGGGCTTGGCCTTGCCTGGGGGACTGTCCATGCTCATGTGATAAGCCAGAATTTAGCGCCTGTCTGCTTCTTGTCCTGTGCAGTCTGTGTCCCAGGACCTGGTGGCTGAAGGTTGCTGGCTCTGAGTACTCATATTCCGGGCATGCAATACTCATCCATCTTCCACCGAGAGGAAAACAATTTGCATCCACCAAGCGCCTGCCCTCAGCTCCGCAAGGAGCTCCTGTCCTGTTCTTTCCACAGTCCATTATATTGTGTTGATTTTCTCATGTCATGAATCTTTTTTAAACTCAAATATTTTAAATGCTTCATGATACTCCACTGACTTAATAATATATTTCTACTCTTGAAAAATCATTCTCTATCGTTGATCTCTTACTTGGGCTGCTTCCAAATTTTCCTTTTTGCAAACAAATGCAACAGTAGGAGATAGTTTACTTAGTTACATCATGAGTAAGGCAGCAAGCTGGCAGAGGGCCTGAGATTCACTGGGGTGAAGAGCCATGCTGATAAAAGTTAGGACTAGACCGTGAGCTGGACTGTTACGGCTTGTGTCTAGGTGTCCCCCCGAAGCCTCATGCAGTCACGGTGGCTTCTAGAGTTTGGGATTGATTCTTGACCCAATGCTGGGATTCCGGGTGTGAGTGTTACACCCGCCCCGGGGCAAATAATCCGCACACAAATGCAAGGAGGGGAGAGAGGCTTACCAGCCAGCCACCCCAGCGGTGTCCCTCCTGTGCTCTTCTCTATTTTCCACCGCCATGAGCTGCTGCCCTCTGCCTTGTGCCGCTCTGCCTTGGAGCCAGCCAAGTATAGACGGAAACGTCCACTAACTATGAGTTAAATAAACCCTTCCTTTCTTCCTTTTGGGTACTGGGTATTTTGTTCCAGCAACAAGAGGAAAGTAACTAAGACAGGGGCTTTGGACACAATGAAGTTCCAGAGGCGGAGTACGATGCAGCCCCACTCAGATCCTGAGGGAGGTGCAGCCACTTCCTGCTACTGAGAGCCCCGCATACTGTAAGCTCCACGTGAAAGAAGTGGACCTGAGATCCTAAGCCTGAGACCTGGCACCATGTCCACAGGGCCACCCACGACAGACGAGCAGTGAAGCAGTTTCTGGCCCTCACTCGCCTTCTACACTGAGATGTCATGCAGCCACCCATGGGGGACCCTTCGTGGAAATCCAGGGGCTAGTCTCCTTTTCCTTTTTCCTAATAAAATTTTCCTTATCACCTCCTTTGGTTCTTGACTTCATTCTTCAGTGTTTTCAGAGGCGCGGACCTAGAATGCATGTTATCACTACGGCGGACAGTCTTCTACACACATAGACCATGTCATTGGGCTGTGTCTCTAGAAAGGTCTCTCCAGGTAAAAGGATGTGACCATGCTAGTAGATGTAGTTCAGCTTCTTTCCACATTTTGGAAGATGATCATGAAGAGGTTGTCACACAGTCACCAACACTGTAGACGCTGATTTTAGATCATTGACTTGTGGATCCCAAAATGCTTTTTTCTGTCCCAATATCATTTTAGTGAAAGCTTTTGGCTTAGACCTTTTGTTTTGTTGTTTCCGGGGACTCACTCTCAGAATCACTTTCGCTTCTCTAAGATCATACCCAGTCTTCTTGGATATATACCAAGATGGGCAGCACCCTGGAAGCTGGCACTTACGCTGGCCCAGCACCTGCTAAGGTGCTGGTTTTACTAAGAACAGCACTTCCAACTACCCAGAAAGTAAGCGATGAGCACCCTCGGCCCATGCCCACGCAGCCAACTGAGTCCCTACAAGCAAGGAGGCCCCACAGCTGGGCCCTGTATGTGAGGGAAGGCTGACACAGGTCAGCCTAAGGGTCTGCCTCACCCAGTTGACTACAGATGCTGAAAAGGAAGGTTCAAGGCCTGAAGAGCAGCCAGAGTTATGTCAGGGCCCACCTCCTAGACCGTTGCCAAGAATGATGATGATGATGATTCTGCCAGATATTTTATTACATTATTTTTGTTTCTCACGGACCATGTCAGAAGATTGATACATTTATTTTGCAAGAAGTGAGACCCAGAGAGGTAAAATAATGTCCCTAGTATCAGCCAGCGAGGAAGGCGTGGACGTGTTGGCATCTGTGGCCCTCTGGGCCTGGAGCTCACCATGGCCTCCAAGGCAAGAGCACTGCTAGATGCTGGGTGAGGCCACCAGGGCCACACAGAGGCCCCCGACACAGGCTCTCTGTGACAGGCGTACAGAGCACAGCCACAGCACCCTTGGCCGGGTGGGCCCTGCAGGGATTGCAGAGAGAGGTTCTGCCAGTTAGCATCTAGCAGGCCAAGGGCCAGTAGGCGCTACATGCTGGGCTGGGCGAGGACCAGGCCTGGATCCTGAGATGCCCGCTGCACGGCAGGGAGAAGAGCGCCGATGTCCACTATCGTGCAGAAGATGCAGAGTGTTCTCTCGGTGGTTTTCAAAGAGGGCGCTAGGAAGGACATCATAGGGGAGGAGCATCTGAGAACATGGCGAAGAGCACGCGGAGAAGGTGGCGGGTGAGTGTGTGTCAGCCTCTCCGTGGCCCAGGAAGCGTGCAGGGGACCTTTCACAGATGCAGCAGAAAGCAGTGAGAGGTCTTTGATCAGATTCCTGACTCCCATCTGCAGCCAGCATCTGAGAGATGGCCTCATGGGTCTCCAGCTAGGCATGGTGGCTGACTCGGCTCTCATCCAAGAAGCTGCTGACTCTTAATTCAATCTGAAAGCCATCCAGTGCTGCCCGGTGAGCCCATGCCAATGGGCTTGCTGCAATTTTTTCCACCTGTGGGTCCCCCGGCTGGCTCTGCTTTTATGCGATAGTTCCTTGGAAAATGGTCCCCGCCAGAGTGGCAGATGGCCTTTTTATTGGGACTAGTCCATCAGCTGCTAGAATGATTTTTAAAAGAAGGTTTATTTTTATTAAAAGCTAAATGAGTCAGCCTAGGGCAGCACTGTTAGAACTTTCTGTGATGATAGAAATGTTGTGTAACCCCCTGTTCAGAGGAGCAGCCACCAGTGTTGGTATTGTCAATCTGAAGGACAGTGAGTGTGAGTGAGAGATGGGATTTTAAATTGCAATTAATTAAAATATATGACTCAATATGCAGCCCCACATGGCTACAGGCTATAAGGTGACATCACGCTATGCTGGACTCTGGGGCTTGGTGTCTTGGAATGAAATGAACAATCGCACACTTTTGCCAACACAAAAAACTGTTTTTAGTCCTGTGTAATTTTTATAGGATTCTAGGGCCGGCGGTATAGCTCAGTGGACTAAGCGCTTGCTTAGGTAAGTGCAGGAGCCAGGATTCAATACCTGGCTCCGCCTGCCGCACCGGCCCCACCTTCGGGTGCGCTGAGCCGGCGATGGAGTCCAGGCGCGGTGGCGCACGCCTGTAATCCCAGCACTTGGGAGGCAGAAATCAGGAGGATCACTACTAATGTGGGCTATGTAGTGAGACCCTGAGGAAAAAAAGAAAAAGAAAATAAAAAAAAATTTTTTTTTTTATAGGATTCTATCTCACAGAACAGGAGAATCGTTTTTCAAAGCTTTCAAAGTGGGCATGTAGACAAATATTCCTCTCTCCAACGAGCAGATGTGCTACTCCGCCTGCCATGCATGGCAGGGCGGGGACAAGCTGCCCCCTGAGGGTGGAAGGGCTGGAGCTACTGCGGTCTGGAACCAAAACTGCAAGACAGTCGCTGTTTATATTATCTTTTATTGTCCTCATTCTAAAGATAGCCTGCGTGTGCGTGCGTGTGTGCGTGCGTGCGTGTGTGTGTGTGTGTGTGTGTTTATTTATCACACACCGTCAAGTTTCATCTTTTGTTCCTTCCTAGTGGGCCTAGTAAGAGCTAGCCCTCACTGAGTACTCACTGGGTAACACTTACTTTACCTGTGTCATCCGTAATATTCACACCCCTCCCAAGCCATGCATGAGTAAGGTCATTTGCTTTTGAGGAAGCTGAAGGTGGGAGAAGAAATCCTAGAGTGAGGAGAGTTCCAAAGATCATACTCGGAGTCTAGTTTTTAGAACCGAGGAAGGGGACACCCCAGACACCCAAAAGCACAAGATGTACTTGGCCTGGACTCCACATAGTGATTCATCGGTTGTAAGTTAGCAGAACTGCATGGGGGCTCAGAGATCTCTTGTCCAAACACCTATCTTCCGAATGCGACTCTGAACCCATCGTTTACCATTTGCTAGGCACTGAACAGCGTGGCTAGCGGACAGATTGGCCGGGGCCTGAGGGAAGGGATGGGGAGGGGCGGCTGTTAGTATGGATTTAGGTGGAGTCCACAGTGGGGTGAGCGCCAGCGTGGGTCCCAGGCATCTGGGCAAACTGTGGCAATGTACTTCACTTGTACTTTCCTAACCCAGGGATGAGGACTAATAATTGCAGGCTGGGTGTGGTGGCGCAAGTCTGTAATCCCTGTACTCAGAAGGCCGAGGCATGAAGATTGTTGCAAGCTTGGCACGAGCCTGGGCTACAAAGTGAGCTCAAGTCCAGCCTCAGCTGCAGAATGAGACCCTGTCTCAAAAAGTCAAAAAACAAACAAACAAAAAACAAAAAACCTGGGAAAACTCCCTGACCTCCAGCCTTTCTGGTTCCAGTTCTATTTCCTTTCTCCTCATCCTACTGGACATTTGTCCTGTCCATTGACACCCCTTCCCCGTAAACTCTGCCCTTTGTTTTCCACCTTTTAATCTGCTCCTCTTTGCCTAGTATGGAGACTCTTTCGTTGGGGTATGTTCTTTCTTGGAAGGGCAGGAAGGAGGGGACGGAAAGGGGATGGAAGCTCTGGCCAGCAAAGCTGGTGTGATGGTGGAGACCTAAATTGTCCCTCCCGAGTCTCACGTGTCCAGAGGTGGGGCTTCCGAAAGGTGACTGGTGGGTGGGCCCCAGCTGTGCTCATTAGTGGATGGAGGAGACCATAGTGGGATGTGCTGCTGTTAACAGGTGGGGCCTGGTCAGGAGAGGCGGGTCACCGGGGTTGTGGGCTGGAAGGATGCGCACTTGAGTCTGGGTCTCCCTCTCTCCCCACTTCCTTCTGCCAGGCCCTTCCACCTGCCCCAGAGCCAGCTTCCCTAGAGCCGGCTGGCTGTTCCTGCCTGAACTGCACCCTCCGAAGCTGTGAACCAGACTAAACCTCACCTTTCAATCCCAAGTGTTTAGCATTTTATTCTCATAATAGAGTGACTGATACTGCCAGATTCCTCTGGATCTTTGACCTTTGGAGCTAGAAAATAATTTGTGCTGTTTTGAGACACAATTTATAGCAATTTGTTATAGCAGTCATAGAAAATTCATGCAAACAAATAAGAAAACTTTATTAGGGGACTTTTGTAAAAGGCTTTGGTTTTCTGACAAAAGGAAAGAATATGCCCTGTGCTCCTCTTTTCTTCGTTCTTGCTGCCTTGCAAGCAGACATCATAACAGTGTGGGGGCAGCATTCCTGTGACTATTAGGCCACAGTCAGAATGACAAGCCACACACCAAGAATAATTGAAAGGAAAGAAGATAAGGACCTGGGGCCTTTGTTGTATCCCTGGGTTACTAAAGTAATCCTAGAACTGCAGACTCAGATTCCTTAGTATGTGACAACAGTAAATCCTGTGTGCTTAAGCCCTGGAACTTACGTTGCTCATGCCATAAATTAGAGTTTTTACTGTGCAGAAAATGGGCATGAGCCAAGAGCAAATAGAAGAAGGAAGGGAGGGAATCTTGTGACTAGGCTGAGAGGATACAGGATGTGGGAGGCCTGCAGTCGTGAAGGGCTGCCCATCCCAAGGCCTTAGGAAAGCTGACCCGGCCCTGGCTCCTGGGCCCTCCTTACAAGCCTGATCCCTGCCTTCAGGGTCTTGAGAGGAAGTGGGGCTTGCAGCAGTTCTTATCCCTTCAGGCATGCAGCCGCCCCTTCCAGGCTAGTGCTGACATTGGACCTGCCCCCAGTGGGACGCTGTTCAGTAAGTTTTGAGGGACCCTTGAGCTGTAGAATCTGGAGGGGAGGGAGAGAAGGATTTTTTCCCTCCCCGTAGGCAGGGTGCTGTAATCTAGGACAGGGACAGGTGACCTCAGCTGCAGCTCCCGTATCCTCCAGTCATGACCTCACCCCTTGGGCAGGTCAAAGGGCAGCCCATTCATCAGGGCCTCTGGAGGGCCAGCAGCACGCAGAGTAACAAAGCCACAGCCCTGGCAGCACAGGGTCACAGCAACTAGTCAGGACAGGAGCCCCAGGGCTGCTTCCTGTAAGGTGGGCAAGAATGGGAGAGAGTACTGGTGACAAACTGAGCAACCCATGCTCTATTTGCCTCATGCTACTCTTGCGGAGTGGCTACTGTGCACAGGGACGGGGGTTGCACGGTGAGGTGGGGGGAGGCACCAGTGGACTCCAGGGGGGACCGAAGGGGTCAAAGATCACTTCCGACTGCAGAGCCCTGGGAAATTCCTGGACAATGCTGCGAAGGGACCACAGAAGCTGCTCTGGGTGGCGGCATTGGTGGAAGGGGAGGAACAGGAGAAACGAAGCAACCAGAGTGCAGACTGGGGCACGAAGGACCACGGGGCGGGGGCTGCTGTGAGGCTGAGAAGCTATGCGGGAGGCAGCTGACCTGGCATCTGGGGACAAGCTGTGGAGGGCGACAGGGGCAACATAGCTGGAGCCAAGGGAGGGTTTGGGGACTGCAGCCTGTGTTAAAAGGGTTGGAAAGGGCCGGCCAAATAACTCAGTGGATTAAAGTGCCTGCAAGCAGGCACTTCAATCCCCAGGCCTGTTGTGCCGGCCCAGCCCCCAGGATGTGCTGAGACAGCAATTGAGACTGGGAGTGGTAGTGCACACCTGTAATCCCAGCTCTTGGGAGGCTGTAAACAGGCAGATCACTACAAGTCTGATCTAGTAGTGAGACCCTGAACAGTCTGTAGACCCTTCCCTAAAATTTAAAAAAAAAAAAAAAAAAAAAGCCAAGGGGAGGTTGGAGAAGGGACGGCATGCCAGTGACCCATCCCTTGAGACTGGAACCTCTTGCAATTTCCTATGCAGGTGAAGAGGATCCAAACAAAAACAAGCCCGAGGAGGCTACGTGAGAAGTGGGCTCTGCTAACGGCTCCCAGGCCCCCATGCCCCACCCCGGAGTCTCTGCTCCTCATACAACCAAAGAGTTCATTTTGTTCCACTAAAGTACGTGCATCTGTTCATCACCAAGGGCTGTACTCACAAAGCAAACAAACGTTTAGATTCTTTTTATTTAAAAGCTAAACATATATCTTTATTCATCTCCAAATTTCAATAAAGCCAACAAAAGTTTATTATTATTTTTTTAATCAAAAGCTAAAGACGGGGCCAGGGAGATGGCTCAGTAGAATAAGTGTTTGCCTGGCAAGCACAAGGGCCTGAGTTCAATCCCCTGTTCCGCAAAAAAAAATTTAAAAAATATAAAAAAATTTTTTAAAAAGCTAAAGATGCATAGAAAATACTTTGTCATTTAAAAAGTTGCTATTTCACTTTAAGCACGCATGGAATGATTGTCACTGGGATGGGGGGATCGAAACAGGGTGTCCCCACCATCTGCTACAAGTCTTAGGGGTACATCACGCTCCTGTTTCTGGAGGGTGGGGAGTTACCCTGGTGCCTGTGGCTGCGGCACCAGCCCCGATACAGCTCCTCCTTTCCAAGGTCATTGGAGAAGCACATCCTTGGCAGGATCCGGCTGTTTGTCTCCTCCCAAACTCACGTTGAAGCTTAGCACCCATAGTGAAATGTTACTTGCATTTGGAAGACGGGTGTTTGGGAGGCAGCAAGGACTTGATGAGCCACAGACAGGCCCTCAGCTTGCCCTGGTGGGTTTATGAGAAGAGCAGCAGCCTGAGCTTGTGCAGCTCCCTGCTGCCGTACATGTGCCACCGTGCGGCTCCTCAGCATTCCCACTGGCAGGAGGACCCTCCCCAGACGTAGGCTAAAGCCCGGACTGGCAGCCTCCAGAATGGAGAAATGGAGGGTTTTTTTCTTTTATTACCCAGCCTGTGGTATTCAGTTTATGCACGGGAAGTGGATCAAGGCAGCCCTGAAGGGAGTCAGGGCTGTGGAGAAGCGCAGCAGCCCTGGGTCAATGCCTCCAGTTCTGAGATGCCTCCGGCGGACGGCTTTGGTGGTGAGCCCAGCCACCGTATGTGCCTCGCTGTAGGGCTCATCCAAGGCTTTCCAGGTGTCTGTAAAGCTACTAAAGCTTTCCAGTACAGAACCCTGAAAGGTCTCCTAGGGAAAGGTCGTGTGTGTGTGTGTGTGTGTGTGTGTGTGTGTGTGTGTGTGTGTGTGTGTTGGGGGGGTTCTCTCTGCAAACAGAAGAAATAAAAATACATCTTGTAGGACTTTTGATGTTTCCTTTTCTAAAATGAATCAATGTCCCATATTCTGATTCCTTCCAGGTCCCGCCTTGCTTATCTTTATTCTCTCCCAGGGATCTTACGTTACCCATAAAGACGTAAGGAACTTGGCTGAGAGGATGGGCCGGGTCTCTGGCGTCCTACCTGAGAAAGCCACAGTGAGACAGAGAGTGTCCCAGCAGCTCTCCAGAATCAGGCGAGCAGTTAATCCTGACACCCAGGGCCAGCAAGATAGCTCAGTGGTCTAAAGCGCCTGCTTAAGCAAGCTTAAGCAAACACACAGGGTCTGCGGTTCTATCCCTGGCACCTGCTCTGGCCAACTGCTGGGGGATGGAGTCCTGGGGAGCAGCCGGGCTGTGTCAGAAAACAGAGCTGTCTGCACGCACCTTCTTCCTGAGGCCTGAGAGCCCAAGAAAAGGAGCTGTGCTCCAAGAACCAAGGACACGGAGCCCAGAGCCAGGGGAGGAGCACGTGACACGGGACACAAGGAACATGACCTCCGTTCTCATTGGATTGTATACAACATATTGTTGGGTTTTGTTTCCTAATCCACTTTGCCAATCTATTTCTCTTAATGAGTGAATTGAGTCCATTTACATTGATGATTATTATTGAGATGTGTTGACTTACGATTGACATGTTATTTGAATGCTTTTTTGTAACTGTTTTTTCTCCTGTGTTTGTTTGTCCTGTTTAATGGGTTTCTTCTGTTCTCGTTGGTGGAGTTCTGATCATTTTGGTCCCTCTAGAACATCTTTCAATAGTCTGTGTAGCCTTGGTTTTGCCATCATGAAATTCTTTAGTTGTTCTTTGTCATGAAAGTATTTCACTTCTCCATCAAACTTTAAAGAGAGTTTTGCAGGGTATCGTAGTCTGGGCTGGAATTTGTTTTCATAGAGGACTTGAA
>NW_004524583.1:29738877-29740366 GCF_000260255.1 Octodon degus
TCAAAGGGCTCTATAGTATTCATTGTCTTTGGAAGCAGATGTTATCTGAGAATCATTCCTCGGGAGGCCCAGAAAAGGATTAGCAAGCGTGGAAGTGTGTTCGCAGTGGCTGTGGAGTGTGATCTTACCCACCTGCCCTCTCTCCCTGCTGTGCCCTTCAGTGGCCTGGCTGAGGGAAATACTTTACTGACTGATCTACCTTGCTCCCCTGGCTTCAGATTTTGCAGACCCAACTGAGCCCCTGGCCAGATTGCCACCTTGGAGATGCCCTGAAGCTCTCTTCTCGTGAATTGGGCGGCGTGGTGCGGGGTCACACTGCTGTACTGTACTGCCATTAACTGGCACCTGCCTCTCCAGAGTCCCAGGCTGCTGGCCGCAGCCTCCTGTCTCTCCTGAGTTCACTAGGGGCACAGTTCCCAGGTCAGAGCAAAATTGGGATACTTGCCCTAAAACCTGGCTGGGGCAGGCCGCAGTGGTTAGAGGAGTAAGGGATGGCAGAGGCAAAGGCTCCACCTAAAAGCTGCAGGTGCCACACAGCTCTGGTCACCAGCAGCAGGGGGACAATATAGGTCTAGTGATGCCCTACTAGATTGTTTTTGCACCAGGAATAGCACTGACGACCGGCAAGGTAGGTGCTGCACCACTGAGTTGCATCCCAGCCCTGTCCTTCTTTTTCCAAGGAAGCCAGACATTGGAACTGAATGTGCACTCTCCATAGTTTCCCAGGGGAAGCTATTTCAAAGAGCGCTTCCTGGTTTATGCTGTAGAAGAGAATCCCACTCCTAGGAACTACCTCAGCAGATCCTCTCTTATTTGTGTTCTGGAAGCTTGCAGCTTAGTGGCAGCTCTGCTCCTGGCTTGGGCAGCTGCAGTTCTGTCCCCAAGGCTTCTTTATTTTGGCCTCCAGGTTGATGGGGCAGCTCTCCTCTGCTACATGCTATGCTGTTCTTATAGCAAAAGAAACAGAGGAAGGAGTGGACCACATGCCCCAGGCAATGCATGTGTGTGATTTCTTCACCCTCGATTGGCCATGGCTGGATCTGATGTCAAAGGTAAAGGATGCATACGCCTCCACCGTGTAGGGCACTGAATAGCTGGGAGCAGTATTCTGACAGCAGCTAGTTATTTTTAAATATAGTAACCAAAAAAAAAAAAATGTGTCTGAATCAGATCAGTCGGACAGGAGGCCACCAGACACTGCCAGTGTGAAAGACAGGACTTGGGGTCGGAGAAAACTGTCCTTGGCCCTAGCTCTGTAGCCTGCTGGTGTCACGAAGCAGGCAAGCTCACAGTCCCTGGCTCCCAGTCTCACCCCACATGGGAAATAAGGAAATAATCCCACATCCTAGATGGCAGGGGCGGAGCTCTGTCACAGAGCCTGCCCTGAGCAGCGTCTGGACCAGGAAGCTTGTCCTGAGATGGACATGGCTGGTGGACTGGCGTAGCCTCCTCAGGTTCACTGATGCAGATAGCAGAGCCATGTGCCAAA
>NW_004524583.1:29741351-29754792 GCF_000260255.1 Octodon degus
GCGCACGTGGACAGCGGGATGATTGCACGGCGCACGTGGACAGCGGGATGATTGCACGGCGCACGTGGACAGCGGGATGATTGCACAGTGCACGTGGACAGCGGGATGATTGCATGGCGCACGTGGACAGTGGGATGATTGCATGGCGCACTTAAGGCCACCTGACCAGTGGCTGACGCAGTGAGTTTTACATCACACGTTTCACCACCAGCATCTCCAGGTGGAGGCCGCTCATTGCTGCCTGGCGCTCCCAGGCCTTGGGGAGCTCGGGATTGAGCTCTCTGGTGGCCTCGTATAGGAAGCTGCTACCTCCCACAAACAACAGAATGCAAGAGAGAAGAGCAGTGTACAAAACGTGTCCTCCAATTTTCCCCAGATTACCGGGAGCCAGCACCACGCTTGAATGTAGCACCCGCTCCGTGCTCTGCCCTCCGCTTCTTCCTTGCAACTTCTTTCACACTTGTCTGTTCATTCAGTCAACAGATGTTGCCGGGTGACCAGCCTAAGCGCCAGGTCTCTTCTAGCCCTGCACATCAGTGAGCATAGTAAAAGGAAATAATCCCTTTCCTCATTGGGCCTTATGTTGTAGTGGAGGAGAGAGGCAGGAAGCATCGGAGAATAACTTTATGAAAATGTAAATGGCATAGTTTGTTAGAAAGGCTTAGGAGCTGTGGGAAAAATGGAGTGGGCCAGGGTAGGAGGGGGCTTGCAGTGCAAGCAGAACAGTCCAGGCAGACCCACAAGATGACTTTGTGTTTACTATTTGTTTTATTGAGATTGAATTCACATATGGTTAATTTCATGTTCTAACTTTCCTGGGCCAAGTGATGCCCAGCTCTCTGATAAGACGCTGAATCAGCGGACGGAGGCAGCTCCTCCTGCCCATGCAAGAGCGATGTCCAGCGTGTTGAAGGCAGGCACAAAACAAAGAGGTGCAGGAACGGCAAACTGGCTTCCTGTGTGAGCTGGAACATCCGTCGCCTCCTGTCCTGGATGTCAAAGCTTACTGGCTTTTGAGTGTGGAGCTCAGGCCAAGACTTGGGCTATTGGCTTCCTGGTTCTCAGGCCTTCAGAGTCAGACTGACTTGTTGGGCCATTTTCTGAGCCTCTCGTTTGCTCCAATAGGTCATGGGCTTTCTCTGCTTCTGTCAAGTGAGCCAGTTCCTATAATGAATTTTTGTGTGCGTATCAATAGGTTCCAGCCCAAGTACGAACTACTAAATTATCAAGGCTTTGATTCAACATGGCTGAATCCCCAAAACAACAGCTTACCTTCCCAGCGACCACTTCCTCCTTCTTCCCCACTCCACCCCTGGATACAACTTCCTGTGCCTTTCCCGCCCACACAAGGGAGCCTCCCATCTGCTCCTTGGATGTCACTGAACCTGCCCCTCAAACTCCACCCCTAGCCAAAGTCCGTGAAGTCTCAGCCTCTCTGTCTCAGGCCAAAGGATCTCCCCTATCTCCTTGCGGTCTGCTCTGTGTCCTCAGAGTCGATAAAGGCTTCCCCTCTTTCTTCTATTTCTGCTTCTCTGCTGTGCTGGGAAAACCTAAAATGTATGTATGTATCATACTGGTCCTTTTTCTTCAGAAAACCTTAATATAATAGTATAAAATCATACCATTTACCCACTAAAAATGTAATTTAAATTTTTAGTGCATCAATTTATTCAACCATTACTTCAACTTTAAACATTTTTCTCACCTTCCAAATAAACTCCGTATTCATTAACTATACCTTCTATCCATAGACAACCATGAATCTACTTTTTGTCTGTGTGGATTTATCTACTCTGAGCATTGCCTTCAAGACTAGCTTCTGTCACTTAATACGATGTTTTCAAAGTTGAGCCATGTCGCAGCAGGTGCCGGCATTTCATTCCTCTGGATGGCCAAGTACTACTGCCTTGGAGGGGCATACTGCGTCCTGTTCCTCCATTCGTTTGCTGCTGGGCTAGGGAGCTGCCTCCAGCTTTTGGCTATTGTGGATAATGCTGCTCTGAAGCACTCACAGGCAAGATGCTGTGTGACTTTCAGGCAAAGATGTGAAGAAGATGAGGAAGCCAGCCGTGCTCCCAAGTGTGAGGAGCCTGAGCAGGGTGCTGGGGCGTGTGGCTGAGGACAAGCGAGGAGGCCCTTGTGGCGGGAGAACTGGAGACGGCAGAGGTGGAAGGGGAGAGCTGAGAGAAATGGGTGTCAGGCCACAGAAGGCCTCGGAAGCCATGGCGAGGACTTGGGCTTTCTCTCGAGGAACTTGAGCGCCATGGAAGGTCTTAAGCAGCCCATGGATGTGTTCTGACTGAACAGATCTTCTGCTTTACCTCAGAGGTAACAAGATGGATGAGAAGGCACAGAAAGGATGGAGAAGGGAGGGGAAAAACTCAGAGCCCCACCAAACCCAAAAGTGAACAGAGCAGGGCGTGAATAGGGCCTGAAGCCCAGGAGAGATGTCCTGGGAGTACGCAGGGTGTGGGGCTAAGGCTAGGCAGGGGGAACCAGGCAGGACTCCCAGTGAGCGTGAACACGAGTCTGCCCAGAGCTCCTGCGAGAAGCTGTTCCTCTGCTCCCCTGCACACGGCTCCCTGGAGCATCCTCTGAGCAGCGCAGCCTCCGCCATCCCAGCAGTGGGAGGCCGCAGGTGTCGCTGCAGCCCAGGAGTGCCGCACGCTGTCATCTGCTCTCGCTCCCTCCCTCTCCACCCCCACTCCTCCCTCAGCTCGCAGAAACTTGGCTCTCACCCCAGCAACTCTACCAGAACAGCTGTTTTGATTACCAAAGATCTCCCGAATTGCCTAACTGCCTCCTCTTCCTCCTACACAATTTCCCTGTTATTCCCGGAGTTTGCTATGGAAATGTGGCCACCAGCTCGGCCTCAAGCAGGAGCCAGTAGAAACGCAGTTGCAGCCCCAGCTGGATTTCGTGAGCGTCGTGGATTTCCACGCTGGGTCTCACAAGCAGTTTTACCTGCTCAACTTTAGGGCAATGGCAGAGAGCTGTGTCTCTTGTGAGGCTCTGCCTCCCGCACCTCCGTGACTTCGGAGCAAAGGGCACAATTAGAGTCCTAATCCTAGGTTTTTCCTCAGGGGAAAAAAAATCTAAGCTGCTGGGCCAGGGCCTGGTGAGGGAGGAAAACAAGATAGAAGAGGGAACCCAAACCCCGGAGGGGGAATCATGTCCCTAAGCTTCCTCGGGTCAAGATTGCCTCACTGGGAGCAGCCTAAGGAGTTCTGGTGCAGGAGGATGTATTTGAAGATCAGATTTTCAGAGAATGGATGGATGCTGAAGTGCCAGGCTGGAAGGAGGTGGGAATCTGGGCTCCTTTCTGGCCTACGAAGCAGGACAGACAGGGGTGCTCTCAGGGTGGACGGTTTCCTCAGGAAGAGCACTGAGAGGTAGCTGTCCTCCCTGTCTGCGCTTTTCTTTCTTCCTGCAGATGGCTGGACTTCCGGGGATGGCTTGTGGTCCGTCCCAGCTGGAGACACAAGCCTGTTCCTTAGGTATGGCCTGCTGGCCTGCCTGCCTGCCTGCCTGCCTGCCTGCCTGTGAGGAAGAATAGATGTCTTGGCAGGAAATCTGCTGTTGAAAAGGGAGCCTAATTGGTTTGACTCTCTCCAATCTAAAGTATTAAATCTGAATATGACACACTCCTTGTGAAGCAGCTCCCTTGGCGTCAAGAACACGGAGTTCTCTCCTCCCAGACTTCTCTCCCAGCTTCATGGGTCCATCTTTCCTTCTTTTGAACTTATACTTGTGTCTTTTTTTTTAGTCTTCCTTTATTTTGTGTTCTTTTTTTTCTCCCCCACCCCAGGGGGGGATGATACTGGGATTGAATTTAGGGACCTCGTGCTAAGCTACATCCCCAGCTTTTGAAAACTAATTTTTTTTGAGACAATGTCTTGCTAACTTGCCCAGGCCAAATTCTAATTTGTGATCTTCCTGCCTCAGCCTTCCAGAGAGCTGAAATTACAGGCATGTGCCACCACCCCTGGACACACCCTCTCCATTTATTTATTTATTTAAATCTTTAATTTATTTACTTATTTTGTACAAGGTCTCACTAAGCTGCTCAGACTCATAGTGATCCTCCTGTCTCAGCTTCTCCAGTGCTGGGATTATAGACATGTGTCACCATGCCTGGTTTCGGTGGCCAACACAACATGTGGTAGGCACCAAGGATTGAAACCAGGTCCAGTCTGTGAGTTTGCCAGGCAGGTGCTTAGACCACTGAGTTATTTCTCTGGCCCCAACCTGTCCCATTTATTTATTTATTTATTTATTTATTTATTTATTTATTTATTTGTATTTAGTACAGGGTCTACAGGTTCTCACTACATAGATCAAACTCCTAGCGATCAGCCTCCCAAGAGCTAGGTTTACAGGCTTGCACCACCACACCCGCTCTCAATAGCCATCTCAGCACGCCCCCGGGGGCCGGGCCAGCATGACACACTGGGGATCAAACTCCAGTCGCTGCACCTGCCTAAGCAGGCGCTTTAGTCTGCTGAGCTACCTGACTGGCCCTCACCCTCTCCTTTTAGATATAACTATGTCTTTGGGGCTCCTGGATAAGGCTGTCTCCAGACTGCTTTGCTCATTAATGGCCGAATCTAGTTCTTAAATATCCAGGAGACACCAGTGTGGAGGACCACCTGAGCAGCTCTCCTTGAAAGAAGAGCGACTGTCTCCATTTTGGCTGAGCCTGACCCTATTTTCTCGTATTGTTCTGTTCAGAGCTGGCTAGAACTTCTGTTTATCCTTCGATTGGCCTTAAGCAATGTGTGTTGGTCTGGCTGAGGTGCTGGTGATAGTCTTTGAAGGTGGCGTGCATGTTTCCCTGGTAGCCTATACCTGCTGCTCTTTAATGTGAGCTGGATTGAGACAGGACGGAAGAGCTAATGCACCACGCCGCCAGCTGGGATGGAGCCTCGAGACAGAGGCCATGACTTCCTGGGGCTTGAAAGGCTGCATCAAAGCTGAAGTACCAGACTTACCAAAACATTAGATACTGTATAATGCAGATTACTCTCTCTGCATATCCTCTCTGCATATGGCAGAGGTAAATGTAGGCCACCCACCCAGCTCAGCTCACAGTAGTCACCTACTTCCCACAGTTCTCAGTCAATCCTCAAGCCACTCCCCTATTGAATAAAACCGGGTGAGGCCCTGGGTCACGCTCTTGGTTCCAGAAAGCCATCTTCGTGGCTGGACTTAGAGCCCCTTTGACCCCCCGATGATTGAAGATATAACTTAGTGTCTTTATTTTCGCCGTGGATTGCATTGTAAGTGGTAGATTGGAATCAACTTGATGGGATTCCAATAACGTAACTCTGGGATTATAAATATTGGCTTCTTGGACCGAGACAAGGACCTGGAAGTGTCTCCTACACACCATTAGCCAGAGGACCAGCCCCGTGCCGCCACTGCACTGTAGTTACACCTGTTTTTACCATCTTTCCCCTTAAACATCCTCTGCTCCCCAAATTTTCAAATCTAAATACTACATAATTCTGTCTGCACCCCGTTTTTCTCATTACTGGCTTAAAAGTCAGTCTCCTTAGATTCTGTTCTCCTGGCCAGTTCGCTCACTCAGGCCATTGCCAGGTATGTTCATTCTGTTTCCATAATGTTTCAAGTCTGACTCGGATTCTCCACGGCCTCTCTGCTAGGGAAGGTTGCTACTCTTTACCACGAGGTCTCTCTCCTCCTTGAGTTCCCTCCTGTGCTAGTGGCTCAAAGCCCCCAACGCACCCCAGTGCCTTCAGGATAGTCACTGTTTCTTGGTATGAATTGAGTCCGGCCTTCCCTACTCCCCTTCCTTGCTTTTCATTTCAACTCCCATCTTGCCAAACACACTCCCCCAGGCGCTTCACATCTACCTCTGCTCAGCATCCCTGGAATTTGGCGCCCCTTCTGACTCGCCCTCCCCTCCTCCATCCCGACCTCCTGCTCCTGTGTCATGGAACCTGGCCCCACCAGAGAACACGGTCACCCTTGGTGCTCCCGCCCAGCTACTGGACAAAGCACGTAGGCCAGAGCCCCCAGCGTTACCCTGACACTGTGACTGTGCCTAAGTCCTTCGTGGCTGGATCCCACTCTGCACTCTTAGCTGAGGGATGCCGAGGTCCATTTCTGGCAGCGGCTCCTCCACCTCACTTTGGTTCTGTGGTCCAAGTGTGTCAGTCCTTTAGTACCAGCTGGGTCCCGGGACACCAAAAGGAACTCGCTGCCCTGGTTTGCCCTAGAAGGGCTTGGCGTCATCCAGTTCACTGGATCCAGATCTTCCTGAAGCCTCCACTGTTTCCTTGGTGGTGTGCGATCTCCCCCGGACTGACTTGGCCATTGGCACAATCCTCTGGTGAGGTGCTTCTGGCAATTTCTGCCTCCTGCATTGTACCTGGAGGACATCCTGGGCAGGGCGTGGGCCTTCCAACCCCGGGAACAAGCACCCTGTGGGGTGGAAGCCCCACCCGTGTTTACATGAGGTACTGGGATCTCTGCATGACCCCAGCAAGTCCTGAGGGGCTACTCTCAGCCACCACGATGGTATGTGACAGCTTGCTCCCTCCTGCCCAGAGTCTGACACAGGATGGAAGGCGGAAGTCGCCCGTTCCTGAGCCCACTTGCATGTGGTAATATTTCACAGGCACTGTTTTTAGGGAAACCCCTTAACCCTGGCTTGCCCTGCACCCACTAATAATTACAACCCTGACTGCTTGGCTGCTTTACAACCAATTAGATGGCAGTTTAAACATTCACTTCCAAAGACCAGAGACAGAGTGAGGTCCGTGGACGTTACAAAGAAGCAGAATTCAGATCAAAATCTGAAAGCCGCTCTTGCTGCCCGAAGTACGTTCCGTGGTCTTGCTGATCGAGCAGACAGTTCTTTGCTCTGGGAAAGCAGCCGCCCTGGGAAAACCGCTTGGTCGTTCGTTGGACAGGTGGCCCAGCACGAGCCGGACGAGGCGGAGGCCGTGGGGTGAGGGTCTGCGCGTCGGTGGATGAAGAAGGGCTGGGGAGGGATCGGGAGGGGGTGTGGCTGCCGACCTTCCTGCCTCTTCCTAGATGCCTGGCCAGGCTCAGAGTCAGGAGATGGGTGCTGTGATCTAGCAGAGAAAACCAACAAGGTGGGCTCTGGCCCTACCACCTCAAGCAGCACCTTGAGTCCGTTCTGGGTCTACAGCGTGCATCAACACGTGGCACAGGGCCTCCCTGCTCAGGCCTCAGGGAGTCAGCTTCTTGGGACAGGCAGAGCCCAGGATTTTCCCGGCTGTGCTTCAGTGGGAGGAGGGCAATGGTCAGACTGGCCGCTTGGGAGCTGCAAGTGCATGGGCAGGGTCGCCCAGCGCTGCAGTCAGGAAACCTGAACGTGCCAGCTGTGGCAAGTGGAGCCTTTTCATAGGCTCTCCTGGAGACGAGCCGCCCTGCCTGGCTGGCGGTCCTTAACAATGGTCGTGGTCAGAGGAGGCATTCATCTGCACACCTCTCAGAGCCTGCGTGTCAGGATGAGGCTGCTCCCTGCTGACCCTGCCTTGGCTGCAGCTCTTGCGAAGACTGGGTTCCATCCCACAGGACTTTCCTAAATGCGGGGGTGCCTTCGGCAGCAGTGGCTGCAGCTCTGTGCACTCAGCCTGGGCTCTCCTTCCCAGCAGGGCCCCTGCACAACCATCTTCCAGGCACTGAAGCTTTCCTCTTGTGACATAGGTAGAATGAAAGCATTTTAGTAGAGGAAAGTCCAGGAGAGAGAAAGAGGAGAGCAGGCATCTTTTGTGGGGATGGGAGGAAGGAGGGGGCAAGGGCTGAAGCTAAGCGAACCACTCAGGAAACAAGCAGAGCTGCTTTGGGGCTCAAGACAGGACACATGGCTGGGAAAGGGGGGCCCTTCCAGGAGCCAGCTCTCTCTCTTCAGTCCAGAGTCTAGATGTGTGGGGACGTCTGTCATAGATCTTGATGTGCAGGGAGGCTCATGGGAAGGGTGAGCAAAAGAACCAGAGCAGAGCAAGATGCCCTGTAAGCGTCGTGGGTGGTGAGTGCAGACAGAAGGACAGTGGACGCATCGAAGGCACCACTTTAGAGCCCTCAGAGAGAGCTGGGGACCCTAGGGGAGCACTCAAACCATGATACCATAAGGGCAGAGAATTTAAACCACAAGACAATTGAGTTTCTTAAGTTAATATTTATTCTGGGGTTGGCCAGATAGCTCAGTGGACTAAAGCACCTGCTTAGGCAAACTTGGGCAAGGGCAGGGCTGCTGGTTCTAATCCCCGGTGCCACATGCCATGCCAGCCCTGCCCCACCTGGCACACTGAGCTGGCCAGAGTCCAGGCGTGGTGGCATACACCTATAATCCCAGTGCTGGGGAGGCTGAAAGCAGGAGGATCACCACGAGTCCAAGCTGCATAGTGAGACCCTGAAACAACCAAATACATTAAAAAAATTATTCTGGACTTACTATTTCACATCAAAGATATAGAGACAACATTTCCAACCCTACAGTAGTCCAAAGCATGTAATAATAACTCACGTTCATTGCGTCAGGATAGCTATGTCTCGGGACCGTTCTGAGTGTGTCCGCAGGCCTGACCTCTTTAATCATACCCCTAGTATTAGTCAGGGCTCTCACACATCAAAACCCACAGGAAATATGAAGAGAGAAAGGGATTTATTATAAAGAATTAGCTTACATAATTGTGGAAGCTAGCAAGTCCCAAAATCTGCTGAGTGAGTTTGAAAAGCTGGAGACTCAGGATTTGATGGTTTAATTATAATCCAAAGGCCTAAAAAACAGGAAAACTGGTAACGCGGCTCCAGTCTGACGGCCAGGAGGCTCGAGACTCAGGAAGCGCCCACTGAGCGTGCCGGCTGCGAGCCCCTGGGGCAGGCAGGGCTGTCTCGCGTGGAAGAGGGCTGCCGTCAAGAAGCACATCTGTTCACAGCAGTGTGCGTCACATCGGAAACACCTTCACAGATGTGCCCAGAATGACGTGTGGCCGGATCTCTGGGTGGCCCAGTCAAGCTGGCACACAGAAGTGACCGTCGCGAATGAGGCTGGGAAACGTCGGAGCACGGCTAAAAAGAAGGCAGTGGTGTCTTGTAGCTCGGAAGTGAAGACAGGTAAAACATAGCGCATTGAGTGAAAATGTCGTAGAGGTAGCGCTGGAGCTGAACCTTCACCGATGAGCGAGAGGTGGAGGAAGAGGACAGGAGAACAGGAGGGGATGGTATGGAGAACAGGAGAACAGGAGAACAGGAGGGGATGGCTTGAATGCAGGAATCAAAGGAGGAAAGCAGCGTGGGGGTCCTCAAGGGCAGACAAGTGGCATAAGTGGCCAGTGTCCCAGGCTGTGTCCTGGGAAGCAGTCCTGGGGAGAGGCTGTTGTGCAGGGGTGTGTTGGGAATGCAGGGAAGCCAACGGAAGGGAGCAGGGTGGGGCAGCAGTGCTGGGCTGGAACGCAGACTGCAGACCCTCTGGCAGCCCTGCAGGAGCTTTGGCACTGCAGTGGCTCTTAAAGAGGTCCCGAGTGAAGGCCCAGGACGCTGTACTCGCACCAGACTGTAAGGATGAATCTCCTCAGCCAAGACAGTTCCAAGCAGGGCTGGTCAACAGAGCACCCTGCCAGCAGCACACCCAGGGGCAAGAAAACGAACACCAAGGATTCCGAGTGCCCATCCTAGTAGACTCAACCAGCGCCATAGAGGAGGAGGGCCACCGGGAACGTTTGAGAGAGAAAACTAGAGAGACATCTTGGGATCCCACACTGCAGATCTTTGTGGGTCCTTGTGGGCCAGTACCAGGGATGGTAGAAGTTCTCTGGAGGCCAACCAAGAACCCCAGAGGACCGTGAAGAAGGGAGCAACGACTTGTGACCCTATGTATCATAAGGATTAATCTGGAGGCTACTTGGAGGCCCTGGACACGGGCCAGAGGAAGCTTCAGGAGAGAGGAGAAAATGGAAGAAATATGGAGGAGCAGACAGAGGCGGGGCACATTAAGCCAAGGACGAGGAAAGGCTCCAGCTGAGCAGTGCTCATGAGAGACAAAGCGGGGTGGGAGCTGGGGGACATACTTCATAAGACGTCATTAGAAGGCTCTTGGGGAGCTTGCAGGAACAATTTCAGGAAAGTGGTGGCAAAATCTAGACAGCACTGAGGCCCCTCCACATGCCCGGCAGCCCCTCTGCCCTGCGCAACAGGCTGAGCATTGTGTATATAGTCTCACTGAATCCCAGAGTTTCTGTCCATAACAACCTCACAAGGCCCTCATCACCATCCTCATCTATAAATGAATGTTTGCTCTTCCTCCGTTTACTCCTCTGAGGGTCCAAGAGCTGAAGTGCTGTGGTCAAGCTTACCCAGCTAAGAGGTCCCAGAAAGACATGTGGAGGCAGCGGGAAGAAAGGAGCCCAAGGAGCAGGCTGTTCTGACCCGGAGCTTTCCAGGAGTGAGAGAGACAAGGGGAATGTGTGTGTTTTTGTTTCCTGCTTTTTTCTATGGGAGAGGGATGCCGACACTTTTACAGGCTGAGGAGGAGGAGGAGTAGAAGTTGAACAGTTAGAAGAGGGGTGATAATCACAAAGCAGAGACAGGCGGGGGAGGGAGGGAGGCGAATGCAGGGAAGGAATTTTCCTTCACAGCGGGGAGGAGGCGAAGACAGGGAAGAGCGGATGTTCTGGTGGCCTTTATCCTACCCCGGAAGTAAATGTAAGGGACAGGTCAAGAGATGAGGCTGTCCACGACCCTCTCCACGGGAGAGGCTGAGGAAGTGGCAGCTGGGAGCTGGGGGGCCTCTGGGCATTAAGATATGTTGCTGCTGGGCCCAGTGGACACTCGAGCTGGTGATAGGTAGAGGGGACGTCTGAAGAAATGGCCAGAGAATCGCCCATCAGACCCGGTGAGTTTAGGCATTTCCTGCCCCAGGGAGGGCTGGTCTGAAAGCCCAAAAGGTCCCAGCCAGGCTCCATTCCCAGCCTGGTAATGGGAGATGTTTGCAAACCTGGAGAATCTTGGGATTTCCACCATCTGATTGGTGGAGGCCCAGGGAAACTCAGTAGCCCAGTGTAGGAGTTGAAGTAGGGGCAACAGGAAAAAGCAGAGCAAGCTATTAACAGCACTATCCACTGACTCCGGTGGCAGATGGTCATAGTGAGCCAAAGTCCCCCGGGGCCCATCTAGTGGCCACTTGGAAGGCAGTGTCCGGGGGAAGTGATGCAGGGCAGGCAGTTAGGAAGCCAGGAGCCTGCCCTCACTGCCCCAGACAGCCGAGGGGCTGCACAGAGTACAGGTGTTCCCTGGCCTCTATTCCTCCTCTCTCTTATACCAAAAGGGACCTTTCTGCAGGGGTATGTTTCGGGTAACTCGTCCTTGTCATTTCCAAACAGAAAAGCGAGAAGAGAGTGAAGAATAAAATCCTGTCTCTTCTCCCCACCTCACCCACACACGAAGATCCCTTGGGTTCTAGGAGTGGGATCTGTGTGACCAGGTCAGCTTAGAGCCCCAGTCTTGGCCTGAGATCCCACCATGCATGTGGAAGCTGCCCACCTGGTCACCCTCAGCCGTGGTCTGCCTCTGCCCCTTGCCCCAGGTGCCAGTCCCGGGACAGGCCCGTGCTTCTGCTATCCCCGGCCTCATCCTCAGCAATGGGCCGCCTGCAGGATCTGCATGTGCACCACTCTGGCGCAGAATCCAGGACAGACCCAGAGCATGCCGGCTCCCTGGCTGCAGGCTGCTAGCGCTCTGCCCTCTCTCAAGATCCGGGATTTATTTAGCCCGTTTCCGTGGCAGCACTGCTTACAGCCGCAGCATCTGCTTCCCAGGAGCTGAGTGAGTCACAGCAGCCCACGCTAACCCCCGGCACAGCACAGCCCTGCTGGGGACCACAGATCTCAGCTCAGCGGGGAGATGCCAAAGCCCCGCGCCATGCCTATCCGCCCTGGGTCTGGGGCTCTGTGGAGATCGTATGCTGGGGAGTGCATGGGCACAGCCTGCTGGGGCTCCCACAGAAGCTGTGAAGTCTGCACCAGCTGCCTTGAGAGTGTCTTGTCTTCCTGCTACTGGCAGCTGCAAGGTCTTTTAGGAGAGGATCATAAGTTTAGGGTTCCAAATCCAGCACATGTTTCACTCTGTAATGACCAGCACCCCAACCTGGCTCTCCATGGCCCCAGCTTCTTCCCGAAACTCAATTCAGGACCTCCCTTCAAGACCCATGTCAGCACCCCCCTCTCTGGGTAGCACCCTTAAAGCTGGATTCTTTCCCAGGCCTTCCCCTCCCCACAACTTACCTTCCCTTCAACCTTCGATCTGGCCAACCTCAAAAAACTAGTCATCCTGTACAATTAATGGCTAACAGCAAGCTATGTCACTACTCTCAGAAGGACTGCATTTGCTGGGCTTTGAAGGCAGACAGCATCAGTCTCGGGTAGTAGTTGCTCAGAATGCAGTCCCGGTGCCAGCAGCACTGGCTGGGGACCTGTGAGAAGTGCACATTCTCCAGCCCCACGCTAAATAAACAGCATCACAAACTCTGGGGGTGGGGGCAACACAGAATAAGCCCCCCCCCCCGCCAGGTGAGTCCAAGGCCCGCAGAGTTTGCGGACTCTTGGCCCAGGGAGCCAGGTCTGTGGCACTGGCTCCCCAGGCCTAGTGCCATGGGGCTTTCGGCCCCTACTTCTGTCCAGCTCACAGCAAACTCAATGTCTGCTTTATGGGAGCCACATGGAAGGGGCCCAGCTAGTCAAAGACCCCGTTTGCTTCCATCCAGGGGCCGAGTTTTCCTGTATCCTTTCTCCAAATTGTTTCCTTCACATGGGAAAAAACTGATGAGTTTTTTCCTGTGTGGAAAAAGGCAACAATACCCCACCTGTGCAGAGAGGGCCAAGAAGGGGTAAGAGGAAACCCACCCATTGGGAGTGAACAATCTAGCCTTTGTGCTCCCCAAGAGCTGAGGAATTCTAGCAGAGGAAAGACACTGATAGCATTTATTAATCCATGTGCATTAATTGTTCTTCTATCGGTTCTTTTTTTAACATCCTGAGCCCCGTCAATGGCCCCTCAGCCCCACCTCCGAGAACTGACAGGAGAACGATAGCATTCTGACCGATGAGAACCACTGTAGCCACCACAGCCACCGCAGCCAACAATCCCAGTCTCTGTGGCTTGGCAAAGGCTGATCTCACAGATGCTCTCACTACTCTGAGGGTTGGCTGTGCTCCACCAGCCACATGGGCTCAGGGTGATGGAAAATCCAGTCTTGTAGCTGTCCTGGTCCCTGCAGCAGGGGACAGCTGGATGGAGTCTGGCACCTGCTGCACTGTGCAACCCAGCACTGCTGTTCACACCCCGGTGGGCAGCATTAGTTGCGTGGCCCTCCTGCCTTCCAGGAACCAGGAGTACATGCAAAGGGAGAAAAGAAAGGATGCAGCTGGATTATGTGAAGACTACCTCATTA
>NW_004524583.1:29754892-29756097 GCF_000260255.1 Octodon degus
TTAAGGCTATGACGTCACCAGGGCACTGACTTCCGCACACCACCAGGGGGCGCCCTTCCCACTGTATTCAACATGAACAGCACCCCACCCCCACCCCCTGGGAGCTGCACAACACCCAAGTCTTACTTTTCTGGCTTGTTTGTTAGCCTGAGTCTTCCCCACAGCAAGCAAGCTCAAAGCAAGAATGTTTTCTGAGTTGTTCTTTGCTTAGTTCCTGAGGTTTATAGCATAGGGCCCAGTGTACTGAGCAAATTCTTAAGCAAATGACTGAACATGACTAATTATTTGGTATATCCCCCACCAATGTCTATCTTCACGAAGTTTATAATCTGCCGAATCGAAAGCTTTCTAAACAATTAGCCCAAGTAGTGTAGAAAGCCTCATGCCAGATAGAGTGACGCGCAGCTCAAGCCTGAGCCCCAGAGATGCGAGGGATCATTTCTGCCCCGACAGGATTATGGAAGCCAATCTTGTTTTGGAAATGAAATCTATGGTGCAAGATGATCAGCGAGGCCAGTGGCACAGGGTGAGTGGCGTACGGGGGAAGGGTGTGCCCTTTCTCTGGTCTGCTGTTTTTCCTTCTCCACGCCCTAATAAGGAACAAGCCTTTATATCTGCACTGCACTTCACAGTTTCCCAGCAGCTTCTTGTGAAACTGCGGTCCTCCTGCAGCTCACGCGCCATCCCCGCGCACCCCGGCACCCAGCCTCAGAATTCCGCGCCCTCCGAGTGCTTCATCCTCTACGCTCTCGTGGGATGCGTTTTGCTGCGTGGGTGGAACATCCAGTTCCCGCTGCCTGGCCTCCCCTCCCAGGTCCCACGCCTGCTCCGCACCTGCCCCGGGCGCCTGCCTCATGGACAATTCGGCGTTTCAGAAGGGCTCTCCAGAGCCAGGGAGGGCTCGGGTTTAGCAGCTGCGGACAGAGGACGGTGGAGAGCGGCTGCGCCAGAATCTTCTTCCCCGTTAGGCAGGAACAGGACTTACTACTTTCACTTGAGCTTGCAAGTGCAATCACAGAAGCTTCCCACCTGGCTTCCCCAGCACTTTGAAACGATGCCATCCCAAGTCCACTAGCTTTATGTGGCCTGTAAAGACAGGGCAAAGTTAAGGCCTAGCATCTGGCATCTCCGCGTCAGGGCGTTGCCACCCTGCGGCTCTCTCTCTCTCTCTCTCTCTCTCTCTCTCTCTCTCTCTCTCTCTCTCT
>NW_004524583.1:29756356-29757800 GCF_000260255.1 Octodon degus
AAAAAAAAAAAGAAAGAAAGAAAAAAGAAAAGGAAAGGCCCAGGTACAACCCCTGCCACACTGCCCGCTGCTGGCCACTGACACTCACCTTGTGCCATGCTTCTTCCACCAAAACATAGCAACAATCTCAGAATAAAATGAAGAAACAAGCGTGCGGCGGTGGCGGGGGCAAGCCTATGGCACGTGTGCCCACTGGGCACGCACAGCCTCTTGCACCTGAGCCACATCTCCCAGCAGTCCGGCATCGGACAACAGAGCATTTTTCCTAAGTGAAGTTCGATGACCAGTGGGCGGGATTGACCATCTCCGAAGGGATTCCCGTGTACCTCTAAGCCTCCCTGCGGCCCTCTTCCCACACTTCGTCCTGCATATTCAAGTTTAATGACCAGTGGGCCTCGGGCTGCGGATGGTGCGCTCGGTCTCTGAGAGGCTCACCATCGCTGGTCTAGGCCTTTGGAGCTACCTCCACTATCTTCCCTTTTGAAAGCCAGCTTTTTTTGCTAATTGACAAGTAAAAAACAGACATACATATTTGGGGCACACATGTTTTCACATGTGTATTCACCATGGGAAGACTAATTATTAGCATGCATTGAATCACATCTTTAATTTTTTGGTGGTGAGGGCCCTTAAAAGCTGCTCTTACACCCCACCCCCTGTGAGCTGGTCTTATCCAGGATGCCCCATTTCCCCTCGGAGAAAAACACTTTTCAAGTAGATATTATGTTGGTATTAGCTATAAAGTTGGCTTTTCATAAAAGTTGAATGATCGTAAAGGCTACTGACCCGTGCACCTTGCAGGTCCTGTGTCTCTTTGCATTCCAGGAGATTTTAAAACTGGGGGTTTGGGTCGGGGAGCAGCGTAGGATGTGCAAGGATGGCTCGATTCCTGGAGGTTCGATTCCCAGTAGCATAAGAACAAAAACAACACAGGAAAAACAAACAAAGAAACAAGCCCCACAATGTTTTGATTAGTTCTTTACAACCTAGAAGATAGGGGAAAACTCTTCAAATGCCATTTCTGTAGTTAGTGGTGCTATGCTGGGGATGTAGGCTGTCTCAGAGTTGTCACGGCAAGCCCAGGGCACCTTTCAAGTCCTGCGCTGTCCTTTTGCATCTCTAGAGGGGATTCGTGTGGACCTCTAAGCTTCCCTGCAGCCCTCTTTCCACTCTTCGTCCTGCAGAGGAGGGGAGATGGCAGAGCCCCCAGGAGGTTGCTGCAACATCACAACTGGAGGATGGAAAGCACTACGGCTGTGGTCAGCCTGCCCGTGATGTGAGTGTCACATGGTTGTCCACAGCAGGAGCCACGGGAAGGTTTTGTTATTCTGATGTTTGAAGCTGTGAAGTCTTGAGTTTTACAAAGCAGATTCCACTCCATCTATGTACCGCAGCAGCTCAAATTCCTGATGCTAAAAGTATGGAGAGATGAAGTCAGGAGAAG
>NW_004524583.1:29758158-29760492 GCF_000260255.1 Octodon degus
TGATCCACACAGGAACTTGTCTCACTTAGGTGAGAAGGAGGCAGGAGGCTGGGGCCTGGCAAAGTGGAGGGAGCAACTGGGCCCAACCTGCTTGTCACCTGCAAAGACTGAGACACGGGCACAGAGCTGTGGCTCCTGAGCCCCTGTGCCCGATACCCATTGGGTAATGCTGTCTTCAGTTTTCTGGGAAGGATCTCTCCAGATCCGGGGGCCCTGCACCTGATACCAGTCTTCTAGTGTGCAATCAAGTGAGCTTTTGATGAGCAGAAGTCAGCAGGGGATACAGAGACGGGCCGCTGTGAGCCTGCGCTGCCGTGCGCCTCTCAGAGCCCCTGTGGCATCCACCTGCCTTTCCCTCCTTAACTCCTCCTACGTGGCTCCCCTACACCTTTCTCTTTTATTGTAGATCTGGGGCTTAGTGTACAAGTCACAGAAATAGCCAGAATAACAATGCTGAGAGACATAAATCAAAGTTGAGCCTCAGACATCTCACCAGCTTGAGGCCAAGACTAACACCTTCCCGCTCACCCCAGTCCGCACACCCGCCTCCCAGCCACTCTCTTCCACCCCACCCCAGGCATAGGAACCCCAGAGTCACCACCGCTCCTCACAGCATGACCCCACCCCCACCCTGACCCAGTGAGTCAGTCTGAGGTGAGTTGTGACCCACAAGGGACCACCCAGCGCCCATCTCCATTTTGTTCTGTTAAAATCCAAAAGATCAAGCACAATTTTCTTGACTGGGTGTCACACAGCTTCTTTTGAAAGAACCTTGCCTCATTCTGAAGCGAGAGGGTTCCCGGCCCAACATCCCACATCATTCCTGTGTTAAGACCTTCCTGACGGTCCTTTTTATACAAGATGCCTGAGCCAAGCCTTGGCTAATTGAAATGAAAAACCAACAAGCTAGGAGTTAAGTGACCTCAGAGTACGCTGTCTCTTTAAAAAGACAGACTAGGGGCTGGGGAGATAGCTCAGTGGTCTAAGCGCCTGCCTGGCAAGTGCAAGGATGGGGTTCGATCCCCAGTACCCCTTGCCATGACAGCCCCCCTGGATGCCCCATGCCGACCACCGAAACTGGGTGTGGTGGTGCGTACCTGTAATCCCAGCACTGGGGCGGCTGGGACAGGAGGATCACTATGAGTCCGAGCTGCTTGGTGAGACCCTGTACCAAAATAATAATGATAATAATTATGATACAGAGCCACGTTTATCTTTTGTGTGCATGTACACTGTGTACTTACTACCAGCACATTGGAAACTCCAGGAAGAAGGAGGTGTTAAACATGCTTGCATCCCTTGGCCTAACACCGTTACAATTAGTAAATATTCAGTAAATATATAAATGGTTTGATACATAAATGATTCCCTCAATTATCTTTCCTGTATTAAATATAAAATGAGTGAGTTAAGCATTATGACTCAAGTGGGAAGCCCCACTAGGACATACTTTATGGTACACGGCTACATACAGTAGTGTGGTGGTTTCCGGGCATCTGTACTAATAAAATTCCGTAAAGCCAACAGGCAGTTTTCTTGTGTGTATTGTGCCTGCAGCTGCTAAGAGCCCCGTTTCCATATGTGTGTCCTGTGAAGGGAAAATGTCTTGCCTCTTCTGTCAAAAATTGTTTTACCCTTTGTTAGAGTCGGGAGGTCTCTCCTGCTAAGCAGAAATGGAGTGTGCTCAGCGGAGCGGGAAGCAGAGCCCGGCGCTCTGGACTACCGAGAGTCCTCTCGGCGCTGTCCCCGCCCGCCGTCCGGGAAGTGGCGGTCAAGGTCGCCAACAGGAAGAAAGCTCGGGAAATGGCTAGAGGAAGGTCCTGCCAGGCGGCAAGTCTGGGGGAGCACACGTGGGGACAGGTCAACGCTGTGAGCACGTGGTGAGAGCCAACCCCAGGGGTAGAGGGGGCTCCAAAATCCAGGGACCCAGAGTCGGCCCAGCTCTCCTCCCCGCACCTTCTCGGTGCACACAGACACCCCCGCTGCAGGCCAGGTCTGCAGTGAGATTTGGCTTTCAGCTTCTCTGCGTAGTAAGGAACCCAGGCACAGTGGCACGGACATTCTCTTCACCTTGTGGCCCAGGGAGGAAAGGAGAGGGCCCAGGCAGGGAAAAATAACGGAACGCACGTCACAGTCCCTACTTCTCAGCCGGCACCCCGGCGAAGTGCAAATTCCCGCATAGATGGGCATGTGGCATTCTAGGTGGCTCTCTGGGAACACGCAGGGGGCGAGACGTCAGTTCTTCATTGCCCACGTGTCCCCGGCTACGTGCACGTGAGCGCAGAGGACGCCTGTGGGTGGCGGCCAGCACCGCCCCTCTCTCTGCTCATCACC
>NW_004524583.1:29762487-29763141 GCF_000260255.1 Octodon degus
TAAGACACGGAGACCCAGGAGATGCGGTCTGATCTAGTACAGAAAGATTTTATTAGAGTTCAATGTTATGTAACAAATTACCATGAATTTAGCTGCTGAAAATAGCACACCCGTGCCATCGGGCGGTCAGAGGGCAGGCGTGGTGTGGCCGGGTCGCAGCTCAAGGCTCCCCAGGCTGCAGTCAGGCTGTGGGCTGCGCCGAGGCCCCCTCCAAGCTCAGAGCTCAGCTGCTCCTGGCTACGGAATGAAAGTTCCTGTTTGCTAGCTAACTGTCACCCCTGCCTGCG
Organism: Octodon degus; assembly: GCF_000260255.1. NCBI lineage: Eukaryota > Metazoa > Chordata > Mammalia > Rodentia > Octodontidae > Octodon > Octodon degus. The sequence continues at coordinate 29,762,775 of NW_004524583.1, forward strand.
CATGCGCATGCGCACACACACACACACGCACACGTGCACATACACGCACACATACATGCACATACACAAATAGGCACATACACGCGCACACACACACACACACACACACACACATACACATTTCCTCAACACATGGTCCTCTGAAAACACAGCTGTTAGGCACTGGTGGCCCCAGGAACACGCCTCTTGCCCGCGCAGTCTCTGACTTCTCCACCCCTGAACTCTAGGCCTGCCTGACACAAGCTGGCCTGATGAGCTCAAGACCCACCTGCCTTCGAGCACAGGCTTTCACAGCACACAGCGGTGTGTCAGGGGTAGGAATCTTAAGGGCCGCCTTAGAATTCTGACACAGTGATCAGACCTCTGA
>NW_004524583.1:29765175-29766125 GCF_000260255.1 Octodon degus
CCCGCCACACGGCCCTGCTGCCCGCCACACGGCCCTGCTGCCCCGCCACACGGCCCTGCGCCAGAGCCTCTGCTCGGAAGCCGTGAGCGCAGCCGTTCTGGGCTTTGCACAAGTGTGTCCTTTCCCGGAGATCTCACTGGTTTCTAATCATCCCCGAATGGGGCTTGCCCTCACAGCCAGCACCAGGCTGAGGCCAGGGAGGCAGCCCGAGCCGGAGCAGCAGAAAGGGCAACTCTACACCAACCTAGGCGCGATGCCAGCTGATGTCAGGTGCCCTTGGGTACAGACAAGGCACAGATTTTCTTTTAAAGCCATTTTTCCTGTGATAGGGACAAGGAGATTAAAAGTCAGAAACACTCCTGGTTTTTGGAACGCAAAGTGCAACTTCACAAGGCACAAAATTTCCCTTAAGAAGCACAGCTAAGTACTACCACAAAGCACTCTTCTGGGCCCTGATGACTTGCAGATCTAAACAGCACTGCACGCTTAACAACGCTGCTAAGATAAACCTTGACATCAATCTAACGCGGACGCTGCATCTCACTGCTTCGTAGCTCCGACGCACCTGCGCTGCCTGTTGCCCCTTGAAATGTTTGTGCTGACTTTTCACATTCCGTGGAGAAGCTCACATTTCCGGGTGTGTTTTCCTGCCACAAGGTAACGGCCATTTCATCTCTCACTGCCATTTCCTGTCTCTATTTGCCAGTTCAGCAGCTGCTGGGGCACTTGCTGGGAGAATTCCATGAATCTTTTCGTTCCCTGACTTCAGTGATGCTGCAGAGCTCCGCCACACACCAGAGCCGGTCCTGTGCCCCAAATGTTGTACCTCAGATGTTGTCCGGAGTGTGTGGCTAACGAGCTCCCAGCTTTGTTCTGAGAGCCCCCAGGGGTGTGTAGATTCTCAGGGGCAAAAGTCAGCGAGAGCCCAAGACTGCCACCCTAGGTAGAGC
>NW_004524583.1:29767015-29768165 GCF_000260255.1 Octodon degus
AAGGAAGATTAATTGATTGATTGAGCTTTAGTTGTGTGAATTAGGAACACTAATTCCTTTTTCTTTAAGAGTTCCTGTCACCAAATAGGGTCCTGGGAAGTCCCACAAAGAGGACATGACAACCCCATGAGGCCCCCCATGGGTTCTGACTCTCCTCAGAGAAAATGAGTGCCAGCATGCAGCCTGGCAGGATTGTTAGGCACAGCTAGAGCGTGCGGCTAGGACAAGGGCTCCACCTAGAAGCGGCCGGGGCTCACTCCAGTGCGCCGCAGGCTGGCCAATCACACCAGCAACACCCACCTGGTACGGCTTAGCCAAGCTGGGCCCAGTCCCAGCGGACAGTTGTCTCAGTCCTGGTTTCCATGGCTCCAGAGAAACCCTTAAGGCTTGCGGGGCAGTTCAGTTCACGTGCAGTGCCTGTCCTTGCTCGGGAGGGTGATGCGTCACCAGGGGCTCCAGGAGATTCTGCTCTCATGGAACCCCAGTGACCACAGGGTTAGGACTGTGCTTGGAGACTTCTAGGGACTCCTCCGAGGCTCTGGAACCTGATGCTGTAAAAGCTGGTAATAGGATGTCCTTATACATCCTGAGGACTACTTTAGTTATTCTTACCTTGGTATCCTCAGACTTGAAGAAGAGTGAGATAGACTAGGTAAATTTAGGGCTAATCAACCTTGTAATACAGACACTCTTGGGGCTGGGGAACTAGCTCAGCAGGCATAAGTGCTGCCTGGCAAGCAAAAAGTCTCAAGTTCAATCCCTGGTACCACAAAAAACAAACAAACCCAAACACTCTTTAAATGAGTAACATACCTACATGCAGACCCAAGTAGGCATCTAACTCAAAGTTTTAAGTTAATAAGGGAAACAGAAAATTGAGTCTCTGTCTCTTTTCTAAAGATGTGTATTTCTTTTGTACCACCTCATTACTACTGCTTTGCCACTAAGCCTGCGTGTGTGTTACTGATCTGTCTCCACTACTTGGCTATGGATTTGAGAGTGAAGTTTGTGTCTCTGTGGCTACAGTGCCTGACAGATACGAGGTCCGGGACGAATAAGTATTGAGAGGCTAGATTCAGCAGAGGGGAGTCAGCCACCAGGAAATGAGAGTCTGTGTGTTTTGAGTCCACAGTTCTTTGGGTTCTGGACA
>NW_004524583.1:29769328-29773378 GCF_000260255.1 Octodon degus
AAAAATAAAATAAAATTTTATACAAAAAATTAAGAGCTAAGGAAGGAGTCCATGTTCCACTTTGTTGGGGGAATTTCAGTCTTTGCATTTGGCTTGGACTTTGTTGCCTGGCTTGCAGCACAGAGTCTTCGGCCTCCGGCTTTTCTGTCGCAGACCCATTAGCTGATGGATAGAGAGTGCACAGAGCACTGCAGTGAGCTTCAGACCTTGGAACTGAACTCCTCAGTCTGGAATGTGCAGATGCCCTCTGCGTGCTCCTTCATCTGACTCTGCGGCTGACTGTCGTAAGCCAATCTTGTAATTCTTTATACAGTATATATCTTGTGGTAATATCTGTTCCTTAGATCACATCTGTTCCTGTAAGTGAAACCCTGACCATACAGGTTGTAATCACTGTCTGTGGTCCTGGAAGGTGGGTCCCAGGCAGGCGTTTCAGCTTTTCCCTTGGAATTCTAAGCTTTGCAGTCTGTAGATAGTCCTGAATGTCCTTGACACTCACTCATTAGCAATTCTGTTAAGATGCAAAATTTTAAGTTAGTTTAAAATAACACATCCATATGTATTTTTAAAACACATACAATAAAAAGTAAAGAAGAAAATCTATGAAGGCTTTCTTTATGTGTATGAATTAGGGCAGATACATTTTACATAGTAACAAACATCCCCAAATCTCAGCACCTCCAGAACAGCAAGTGTTTGTTGTTCACTCTTACATTTTCCAGGGAGTGAGCTATGGTTTTGCTTCTACCATCTTCACCACAGAACCAAGACTGATGTAAAGACCTAACCTCGCCCTAAACCTCACTAATGTGATGGCAGAAGGAAGAAGACAAAGCAAATGATGCCTTGTGTTCTGAAACTGTGTCCTAGGGTGACTGACATTATTTATTTAGCCATTCTCAGAAAAAACAAGGTCCTGATGGATACACAGCTGAAGTCTACAAGAGTTTAATGCCAACTCTTCTCAAACTCTTCAGTGAAATTGAAAGGGAAGCAGTTCTCCAAAACTCATTCCTGGAGGCAAGTATTACCCTGATACCAAAATCAGAAAAAGACCCAATGTGAAAAGAGAAATAAGGGCCAACCACCCAAACGAGCGCAGATGCAAAAATCCTCAATAAAACACTAGCAAGCAGAATGTAGCAGGTCATCAAGATTATACACCGTGAGCAGGGAGGATTCACCCAAGGAATGCAGGGATGGTTCAACACATGCAAACCCACAAATGTAATACACCACATCAACAGAGCCAAAGACAGAAATCACAAGATCACCTCAATAGATGCAGAAAAAGCTTTTGACAAAGTCCAACACTCATTTATGAACAAAAAAAAAAAAAAAACCTAAAGAAAACTGAAATAGATGTGCTTTACCCCAGTCTAATATTTATTTAGCCATTCTCAAAGTCAACCATGTGAGAATATGTCCACCTTCTTGCAGAGAACAGCACCACCAGGCAAGAACCCGCAGTGTTTAGTGAATAAGAACAATGTTTTCTTTTCTGACCACTTTTCACCTAGAGGTCTCTGACTCACCAGCGTGGAGCGTGCCCCATCAGTCCTCCCTCCTGCGCACGTGACTGCACACACAGACGCAGGCGCATGCTTTCCTGCGGATGAGTGCAAGATTGCTCTGTGCCCTGCCACACCTCGGGGACCTTCCTGCCACTTGATACAAGCACATTGCCTAGCAGTCACAGTTTCACACATAATACATTTAAATTATAGAACTATGACATGGTACTCTATTAATATGTACAGTGTTCATGTCTTTATTAGTTTAAAAGTATCCTAGATCCTTTTAGTACTTTTTATTACAAATAATGCCATGATACTGACATAAGTGCACATATCTTAATGCATAGATATATTTCTTTGGGGGAGGAGTTAGACAAGGTCTGGCTACATAGCCCGGGGTGGCCTCAAACTCACGGGATGTTCCTCCTCTGGAGTGCTGTGATTTTAGCATGTTCTACCTGGCCTGCCTGTAGGTATATTTTTGAATAATAGATCTCTAGAAATAAATCATTAAAGTAAAGCATGTGTAGATTACATGTTTTGGTAGATATTGCAGATTTGTCCACAGTGTACGTAGTCACCAGCAATGTGCACATGCTTGATATCCCAAATCCTCCACAAGTCTTAATATTATCAACCTTTTGCTTTTCTGTAAATCTGATGGGTTTTTAAGGGGTGGGTCATTTTAAGGTGTGAAATGCATTTCGTTGCTTACAAAGAGGCTAAGCTTTCAAATATGTATTAGCCGATTTCATAACATCTGTTTTACACATAGTCTGCTTTCTTTCTTCACCTGTTCTAGTGATTGTCTCACCTTTTCTGTATTTTGTCTTTTTCTTTCAAGTTTGAATGATTTGAAACATTTCCCTAAAATTAATCTTTACCTACATGACTGGTTGTGACCACAAGCTAGTCTTGAGTATATGAGGACTGTATTCCTAAAAACCAGATAGTAAGTGAAAATACTAACCAGGAGCCTTTTCCTGGCAAGCTAATGCTACCAGCCAATTTTCTCAAGTGCAGAAAAGTATCAGGAGAGGGACCAACTTCATGAGAGCGTAAGACATACAAGCATTGCTTTGCGAACACCGGACTGTCCCTGCGGCTTTCAGCAGACTTGCACGTGCGCAGCGCCGCGGGCCCCGCCGGCAGCCCGGCTTGCCGGCCTCATCGGGACTCGGCACCTGCACAGTGCGCAGTGACTCTGACACCCCTCACTGACACTCGGAAAGGGCCTGCAAGCCTCCCCCAACATACCACCTTGTTTCAGATGTCGAGTTTGGAGGAGGTGCAAATAAAATGTGCCTCCTGAATCGTGACCCTGACCAGGGTTGGGCTGGAAGGATGTGCACCTTCTACGGGGTCTGGGTGCTAAAGATAAGGAGAACTCTACTGAGAACAGGCCTCCTGGGGAGGGGCCTGTGAGACATCCCTCCGTGTTGTCCAGGCTGACCATTCTGTTTTAATTTTGCTCTTGGCATGTGTGTGGATACAAAATTTGCCATTTCATGTAACCAAAGCTGTCAGTTATTTTGTCCACAGTTTCTAAATTTGGTGTCTTGCTTTAGATTTTACAATTGCAGGATTAAAAAATAATTCTCCCATATGTATTTGAAAGTTGCTATTTTTGTTTGTTTTGTTTTTTTAATAAATTTGGTACAGGGTCTCACTGCGCAGCTCACACTCATAGTGATCTTCCTGTCTCAGCCTCCCCAGCGCTGGGATCACAGGCATGCGCCACCACGCCTGGACTTGGTGCCCAGCTCAGTGCTCCTGGGGGTGGAGTCAGTGCAGCATGTGGTGCCAGGGATTGAACCCCCCTGCACTTGCCTAAACACGCACTTAGTCAGCTGAGCTTTCTCGCCAGCCTCAAATTTTACAGTGGGACTGGCATACAGAAGTGCAAATATTAAAGAGCAAGAGAAGTAGGGAACAAGAAAATAGTATCCTGAAATGAGAAGGGGACCAAGAGGCAGCTGGGGCGGGGAGGGGACGTAGGAGAATCAAGCTGTGTGGTGGACCCTCCACACAATGGGCGTATTCACTACATACTGTAAACATGTGCCAATAAAAATAATTTTTAAAAAGAACATAAGGTTACCAGCACCCACATATCAGCACCCGCATCTCTTCTCACTGTAATTATTCCCACAAAGGTAAAGCTTTTGGTTTGTAACCACCTACCCCAATATCAAGATAACCTCTAATGGTGTATGTCAAATAATCTAAGAAAATGAAACACCATACCTGGAATCCTGTAGTAATAGAATTGGGAAGGGGCGCTGGGAATTGAACTCATGACCTCACACTTGCCAAGCAGATGCTGTGCGGCAGAGCTATGTCCATCCCCAGCCCAATAATTGGATTAGTAAGGATTTGAAAGGGTCATTTAAAGTTTTCAGTTATCTCTTATTGTGTTGTACTTTGAGTCTTTATAGGTTGGCAGATGAACAAGTCTTTGGGGGTTCAGTAATTCTAGGGTGAGTTCCAGACACCTTCAGGTTCTCTTGGTCAGGAAGCTTCTCAGCTCCCT
>NW_004524583.1:29776769-29778356 GCF_000260255.1 Octodon degus
GCCCAGTGTCCAGATTCCTTCCATTGACCCCTTTCCCATCTGTTGTGTCCTCTCAGGGCAGCTTCTAAAGTTTTAAGCATCAATGCAGATAATAGTATTTAATTCAAGAAAAAAATATAGCCCCTCACTTGAGCAGCTTCTTAAGAGTAAGGAATCCTTTCCCCGGAGCACTACAGCAACCTCACCCCACGTCTTGTCCACCAGATTTGAGTTATTTATACACATCCACGCCCAGAGCAGTGCCTTGGCAGGAGACAGGAGACCTGCAAACAGAGGGAGTTGGCGAGCGGGACTGCAGGGCCTTCCTCTCCAGGCCGGGCATGCAGACAGGGTGCTTCCAATCAGGGCATCAGTCGCAGGAAGAAACAGGGCCCGACTTCACTCTGCTGATGTGCAGTGGTAGGTGACAGCAAGCAAAGGTAAGCCCCCCAAAAGAGAGAGTACATAGGAACCAGGATGCTCTACTGTGAGCTCGTGACCCATGTACTGACTTTGGGACTCCCAAATTGCTCGTACTGGCTCGAATTTTGCTTTGAGGTTATATAATTTTTAGGTATCCATAGCAACCACCTTTCCACATGCACAGGAATTTGCAAAATTGCCGCACAATTGTTACAGGGCTTACATTCTTATACTCTCCAGGCATGTGGATTATGTGCTGACCACAGGACATGGCCCCATTCATCCGGAGCTGTTCTGTTTGTTCCCTTTTTCATGGCCTTGTTTTCTTCAGTAGGTTTTATGGTTAGCCACAGGGGAGGTGAATAAGGAAACTAGTTAATTCACAGTCTAATTGGGCTCAAGTGATTTGTGCTAATGGAGTTACAGAAAGAAAATGGAGTCTCTCTTGCCCTTTCAGATGGTTATGGGGAGAAGACAGGCGGGGCACCACTCTGAGCCAGTTGGCTCAGCCTCTTCATCACCTGTCTGTCCTGTCCTTTGAGGAGAACTTAATGGAGAAGTAACTGAGGCTGAGAAAGTAAGCGAACGTGACAGGACGAGCCGCTTTCAGTTCTTGCCACCCTGACACACTACACTGCCCTTTTACTACACGGTACATGAAGCATGTTGGGTAAGTCTCAGTGCAGGTAAGCATTTACCATAAGATGAGAAGACAGATCCGCCCTTTTGTCAATCTGGGGCAGCCGTTTTGGTAGAAAAGCAATGAGTTCCGAAGCAGAGAGATTTACTGGAACATCGAGCCCATCTGGGCCTATCCGCACCACCCTGCCTTTGCTCCAAGGAAGGCTGTTTGTGAGTTGCTCCAAGGAAGGCTGTTTTACGAGAGAATGACAATTGCAAGTTGCAATGAATTCACTTGCAATGAATGACAATTACAAGTTCACAAAAAATGGAGTTGGCCAGTGGCTGTGGACAGGAGATGTGGGTTCTAGCTCCCCGTGTTCTCTTCCCTCATCCTCCCACCTCATTATTATCCCCCACCTTGACGAAACTCTAATGGAAGTAAAGAGAACAAGAAGGGTGACAGATGGATGAGGAGGGGACGGGGTAGACTGAGCAAAGGATAATAGTGGGAACAGTTCTTGCATGTGCCTGGTATATAGGGAAGGGTGAGAATAAATGGAT
>NW_004524583.1:29778456-29787084 GCF_000260255.1 Octodon degus
TGTGAAACCCAAGCCCTCTGTGCCCCTTGCCAGGGTTTCTCAAACTCCCATGGAGTCACCACTGGATGACTCAACCTATAACACAAGGCATAGCTAATCTCAGGATTTTTGGATACCTATAGTAAAATTTGGGGCTGGGGAGATAGCTCAGCAGCATAAGCACCTGCCTCACAAGTACAAGGTCCTGAGTTTGATCCCTGGTACCACAATAAATAAATAAGTGTGCAGATAATAAAGTGAAATCTCTGCTCTACATTGTGTACCTATGCTTGTTTTCCTATAAAAGCTATGTTTTTTATTTTGTGCTGAACTCTGCCCCCTCTCCCCAACTGTCCCACTATAATACCCAGGACTCTTCCGCTTTGTGGCACTCAGGACAAGGGAAATTAACTCTTGCTTCCCTGCTGCTTCCCTGCTGCTTCCCTGCTAGACTGTAAGTGTCAGAAGTGAGCAGTCGTTCCTGTCGGCCGCCGCTGCCTCCCCAACAGCTCACCCACCCAAGGCAGCCCAAGCAGTGGCTTTACCCTTACTGGTTAGAGCCCTTTTGGGAATAAGAGTGGCCTGGGAACATCAGTCCTCAGCCAGAGCCTGGGACAGCACTGACTTTCACAGGCAGAGAGCCCTGGGCCGTGGCCTCACAAAGGAGATGTTGTTCACCAAGAGAGCCCAGGGGAGAGGTGCAGGCCATCACCCCTGTGGCCCAGCAGCCCACCACCTTCCCAGTGACATCACCTTGCAGTATGTACAAGGGACAACCTATTCTTCACCAGTGTGCAAGGAGAATTGCTCTTCAGCTCATTCTTGCTGTATTAGATGCATAACATCGTAACTCAGAGATTCCCAGGTTCAGTTCAAGGACATAAGTACTTTGGTGAGCCTTTCATTTGCTATTTTCTGAAATCAGAGTAGAAATTGAAGCATGTTTTGCTGCGGGTAAGAAAACAAATCAATTTGGAAACAAGAGCAGGTTTCCTGGGTAAGCAGTTGTTGGTTCGGCCTCCCTCACCTTTGGATCTAGCTTTCTTTTTAATCACTTACATGGAGTTTGGGTGAGAATCTCTTAATATCCACAGAGAAATGCAGCTAGGATTTATTGGCTTAAACAGCACAAATTCCTCAAGATAGCAAATTGTTGTCTCCAAGTTTCGTGAGAAGCTTGCGCTCAAACAGACTCTATTCTGAGCATTCATAGACAATATGAAAGAAGAGTGGCAAGAAACCTGAATCATGGCGTAGTCACTACTGCAGTTGGGTGGACGCATCGAATGTTTGTGGTCAGGGAACGAGGCTGAGCTCTTTGCAGGAACGAGCTCATTGAATCCTTACAGTGTAATTCTGAAGTGGGGAGAGCTGCTGTGAACCCTCGTTTCAAAGATGGGGAGACCAACGGTTGAGACTACCTGGAACTTGCCCCAGATCATGTGTGTTACAGGGAATGGAGCCAGGGCTCAGTGCCGATTTCCATAACTCTGTGGGTCGGGCCCTTGCCGCTGGCCACAGTCAAGCCATGGATGCTTGTAGTCGAGAAATAAATAAACATCCATTACTCCAGAACAAGAGGTGACTAGTGTGCGTTGCTCAACTCAGGAGCTCACAGACTTGTTTGAATTAGTAAATTCCTGCAGATCATTTGTAAGTGGCTCATATTTTGTGGGGGGTTTAGGTGTTTAGGTGATTAAAAACGTGTTTTTGTCTTTAAAATGCTACATGTTGCCTCTTCCATCCAACCCAGCTAGAACCTGTTGTGCTTTGCAAGTTTCCATCCTCCAAGAACTCTAGGCTGAAAGCCTAAATGCAAAGGTGAAGGTGGTAGGAGATGGGCTTCAGGAGGTGCTTACGTGGTGAGGCTGGGGCCCTCGAGAGAGGGCTTAGTGCCCTGGTAAAAGAGCGCACAGCCGGGGAGCAGGCCCTCACCCGCAGCAAGCGTGCTGACAGCTGGTCTGGACTCTCTGGCCTCCAGAACTGGGAGCAATACATTTCTGTTGTTTATAAGCTACCTACATTATGGCATTTCGTTATGCTAGGTGGACTTCGGCAGACTTAAGAAATAAAACGCTTGTGCGTGAGTCAGTCCATTTCTAAATCCCAGCAGATCCAAATGTTGGTTTCAGTAAGCATCGAGCACCAGGACCTGACTTGCAGTGTCCTTGAGAACAGCGAGCTGACACACACTCATGGTCCCCCTGTGGCTTCTTCCCTACAGGAGCAGCCGCAGAGGCGCCTTTGGTCAGTCTCGTGAGTGGGAGTCTTCTCCTTGGGCTGTGCCCCATTTCTGGAGAGTACATCGCGGTGAATTCCAGCACAGACCCACCTGGGTGACGCACCCTGCCTTGGCCATCTCCACCTTGGAAAGCACTTTTAATTCCCTTCAACACAGCATAGCTGGGAGGGGAAGGACACTGTCTAGTGGCCTGCTCATCTGAAGTGGCTCTGCCTCACGTGCTTGTGTCTTAGCGTGAATTCCCACTTCATTCTCCTAGTTACTTCCTTCCTTCCTTTCTTTCTTTCTTTTCTGTATTTTAGGGATGGGTCTATAGAGTGTTCAGGGTCTCACTACTAGATCGGACTCATAGTGATTCACCTGTTTACAGCCTCCCAAGAGCTGGGGATACAGGCGTGTGCCACCACGCCCAGTCTCAATCGCTGTCTCAGCACGTCCCAGGGTCAAGGCCAGCATGGCAGGCCCGAGGATCAAACCCTGGCCCCTCAGCCTGTTTGCAGGCGCTTTAATCCACTGAGCTATTTGACCAGCCCTGTCTCCTAGTTACTTTCTTTCCCCATTTTTCAGAAGAAAACACCAAGACCCAGTGTGGACCGCCTGAGATCTGAGTTGTCCACACCTGATTAGCTCCACAATCTGTGCCGTTCATGCTTCTATTTTTAGCGTTCTCCTAGTAAGTAAAGGCAATGTGGGCACAACGTTAGAAGAGCCCAGGAAGTCCCCAGCGGGAACCCAGGCCGGACGTGGAAGGTTATGTGCACTGGAGAAGTGAGGGCTGCGCGCACGAACTGGCAAGCCACAGCGGGCTCCCACACCCTGTGTCTCCACCCTGCAGTGGTAGAGGTGAGTTAGACCATTTTGGAGCTGGCACTGCCTTCCCATTTGAGCTTACTCTTATTATAGCAGGTCTCTTCACATTTGCTTTGTGTGTGCTGATTTTACAGGCAGGGGTTTTAGGTCAATCAGAGAGCATCTGTGCTAAGGAGAAATTATTTGTGTGTGCATTAGAATAATTGGCCCAATTCTCTGAGCCAACAAGAAAAATCTAACTGCTGTCTCCAAGGGAATGAAGTGTAGGATGGAAAGCATTTACCCGACTGCCTCTCTTGTAATACATAGTATTATTCCTTCTTGCATGAAGGAAGAGCTGAGCTCAGCACTCTAGCTTGAAGGCAGCACAAAGACAGTGCTGGTGACTTACGGCTTAATTCACATAAGCCTGTAAAATGTGTCGATAATGCAGAGAGAACAGCCTATTAATCAGCCTTCCTGTCACTGGGAAAAAATACCTGACACCCACAGCTTTCTAGGAAACCCCACACCTTCCTGGCCCCTTCCCCCTTGCCTTACAGTTTCAGAGGGTTCAGTCAGTGGCTCACAGGTAGAACCAGGGCATTGGAAGAGCTGGGCTGAAGGAAGGTGCAGAACACACGGCAGCCAGGAATTGGGGGCAGGGCAGGAGCTGCAAATGAGATACACCTTCCAAGCCGGGCCCCCAGGACCCACTCCAGCCAGGCCCCGCCCCCAGCAGCACGCTCAGCTGCGAATTCATGGGTGGATCAATCCATCGATGAGTGAGCCGTGATCCGGTCACCTTTCAGAAGCAGACTGAAATCACAGCAAGTTGAAAAAATGAATTTGAATTTAAATATTTCACACATGGCATCAAGACAGGGGCTGCTGTTGCCTCACCATGGGAAACATACTCTCCTGTTGTGAGAACAAGGGAACCTGTGTGCCTGGTTGTAGCCAGTCCTACCACCATCTCTTTTTATTCTGTTTTGCATCACATTAGGAAAGTACCACATATAAAATATTATTTCTGAGATATCTGGACTTAGTTTCCAAGTCATTTAATTTTCCCCCAGGCTGCTGCATCTGTGCCCTTGTTTTGAAATTACTGACCTCATTTGAAGTTTCAACCCTCTTGTCCTTTCTGCAAAAAGTAATTTCTCCAAAGACATACTTCAATCTATGCAAGAGGGAAATTGCTTCACTTTTCTTTATCTTCTCTAAAGAATCTTTTCTATTTCAGAGAAAGCTGAAATCAAGACTTTCTCTTCAGTCTATCTAGGCAACCTAGCCTCTCTTTCCCTGTGTTGAAGTGGACATCACTGCTAACAATCACGCGGATTGTGTGGGACCATCACTAGACTATGTCCAAAGAGGCCCTGCAAGAGGAGATAGAGACCTCCAGTAGGAGATAGATAGAGACCTCCAACAGGAGGTCGAGACTTCCAACAGGAGATAGATAGAGATCTCCAACAGGAGATAGAGACCTTCAACAGGAGATAGACAGAGACCTCCAACAGGAGACAGAGACCTCCAACAGAAGATAGATAGAGACTCCAACAGGAGATAAGACCTCCAACAGGAGATAGATAGAGATCTCCAACAGGAGGTCGAGACTTCCAACAGGAGATAGATAGAGATCTCCAACAGGAGATAGAGACCTTTAACAGGAGTTAGATAGAGACCTCCAACAGGAGAAAGACAGAGACCTCCAACAGAAGATAGAGACCTCCAACAGGAGGTAAGACCTCCAACAGGAGGTAGAGACCTTAACTCCTCCCACCCAAAGTGCAAGTTGTAGACTTGCCAACTTCTGTCACAAAAAGAATTTTCAAGATGCATCAGTTAGAGATGTATAGAGGCTTATTAGGCTGAAATGTTGACAGTATGCATTCCAAGGGCCCTCGAGGGAGAGCCCCATCACAGTCTGGAGCTGGGTGTGTTTTGTGGTGTTGGGAGTGCCTACAGGAAGCGAGAGCCGGGATGCGTATATCTCTTGTCCTTTGGGCTGCCCCTTGGCAGGCTCTGTGAGAATGGAAACCGTTTACGTGTGTTTGAAGTTGCGATACACAGCCCGCTGATGCTGCCGCTTCCTTGAGGGTGGAGGTCTGTGGGAGAAGAGTAGGTCACGGAGAAACCCAGGCCTGGAGCCCAGTTTGCAGGCTTGGCCTCACTTTAAGAGGCTTGGGAGGTTTTTGGAGTTTTTAGGAAGGGAAAATTGTGTGAGTAATTTTTGTGTCCTGAGGCTGCAGTTTTTCTTAAAAGCATCATTTTTAACTGTTCTTTTCCTTGTATCCCTCTTGCCTCTTTTTTAAATTTCTCCTGTCTTACCTCAGTGGCAGGCCTATCCTCAGTTCCAGCGGGTAGCCCAGATTGGTCCTGGCCATATTTGGTCATACAACCCTTGAGGTCACAGAGTTTGTTTCCAAGATGGGCCAATCGGCACAAACTTGGGACTACTGCTGGTTGGTTGTGGGAAACAGTCTTTCCTGTCCCACGGAGCATGGGAACATGAAGGCCCGAGTGTAGCCAGTCCTACTGTCAGCAGGGAATAAGGACCAGGAGGCAACCAAGACTGGCCTAAAAGAGCAGTGGAAAGAAGGCATCAGTGTGGTCCACCATATCTCTGGCCTCCCAGTGAGCCAGCACATCCCTTCTTAAGCTGCTCATCACAGCCCACACATTTTATCTGAGGTGCCCAAGTAATGGGCATGTACAGTGACACACAATAGCATGCCTCAAAACGCACTTCATAGTCTAAATGTCCAGCTGTAGCCAAGGGGCCAACTAACCTGCATCCACTGATAGCGTATTAGCTAGGGCAGACTCGATGTTTTAACAAGAGAAACTTGCTTTCCTTTTTCCTTTTTCATTATTATTAAGTTTATTTAGACATACATGACACTCACATTCATCACAGGGTATTTGTACCTGCACACGATCTGTCTCGATTCCTCTCTCTTCCTGTTCCCCTCCCTCCCTTCAGCCGCACTTCCCTCCTGATTTGTAACGAAGCTTGGGCATCGGGGCTTGCCTGGCTGTCTTCCCGTGGACTTGCCCTGCTTTCTCGGGAGTCCAGGCTTCACCCATCCTCTGCTTCCTCATCTCCCCCGCCCCCCGGTTTGTCATTCCCCCATTAAGGTGGCTGTGGGACAGAAGGATGAAGACACGCCACTGATTCTTGAGGGCCTTGGCCCGGGAGTGGCAACAAGCAAGGCTCTCTCTTGGCTAGACTTAGTCACATGGTCATATCCAAGTATGGGGGAGCCCAGGAAGAAAGAATGCATTGCTGGTAACCTGTTCACGATTTTAACCACACATAGGGTGCTTTCGATGATTGAATTCCATAGCAAAGTGCTGACCGAGCGGTGTGCGCAGAATCAGCCCCTGCTCTAAAGGACTGTGTGTGCGTTAGTTGTATCTCCTCTTGCAACCCCGCGGCAAGCTGTGTGCTCAGGTTTCTCCATCTCCGCCCTGCCTCGGACACATCCACAGTGTTTCCACCGCGCGCTGGCGAGCAGCGCAGATTTCCCTGGCGCTCTCGGGGCCTGCGGAAGTGCGAAGGCTTTCTCCCCCCACCCCCACATCCGTTCTTTCCTCGAGAGCTCCCCTCCCTTGCCAGCAACTGCACCTCACCGGTTCTCTTCCTTGGCCAAGTGCTTCCTTCCCACAGCAAGTGCTCCTAAGAGCAGCAGGCAGGCCTGGCAGGGGCAGTTGGGCTGTTGCCCTTGGGCTGTTGCCCTCTGTTTCATACACATTTTACAAAACAAAAACAGTACTGAAGCAGCATCCCATCGGGGAGGGAACTTAGCGAATAATTCACCGAATGGAAAAGGGGGAAACATTCCAAAACAGGATATTGCAAATATTAACATTACTCATCTGTAAGCAATTAGAGGCTTTTCCTTTGTTATATTAAGGGCTTTTGTATTAATTAAAGGCTTTCTCTTTGTTATATTTTCCTATACTTTCATTTGTGTTTCTAGGTTTTCCAAGTGTTCTATAGTTTATGATGTATTTCTTTAATAATCTAAAATGCATATAGTAAAGTAGTTTATCTTTTGCTTAGCACCTTTAGTCATTGGGGCAACATAAATCAAAACCATAGTGAGATACAGCATCACACTCATTAGGATAGCTATAATTTAAACACACACACACACACACACACACACACACACACTAACAAGTGTTAATAAGTCCATTAGTCCATTTTCCATCGCTGTAACAAAAGGACCTAAAGTTGGGTACTTCATAGAGAAAAGAAGCCTGTCTAGCTGGCGTTCAGAGGCTGGCGTCCAAGACCAGGGCCCCACGGGCTTGGCCTCTCTGAGGAGTCTCCTGGTCGTGGACATCACAGCACTTGGGGCTTCAGTGAGAGTGCATGTGGCGGGAAGGTCGTGAAGCAAAACAGGCAGCCATGGTGAAGGGAAGGGCCAGTCCTTCGCTCTCACAGCAGACCTTCCGTGGAAACTGACCAGGGTTCCACAAGAATGACCCCCATGGCAGAGAGCCAAGTGTCCCCCACACAAGCCCTGGTGGGCACAGACATGCATGCCCGAGTCATGTAAGTGGGCATGCAGTAAAAGCAGAGCACTCGTGCAGCGCTCACAGAACTGTAACGTGGCACACCCACTGTGGAAAAGTGTGGAGAATCGTGAAAGCCTTGACCACAGAATGACTAGGTGGTTCAGCAATTTCCCCTCCGAGTAGGCACCCGGAAGACTGAAGGTAGGAATCTGCTCCGGTGTTTGTGGGTGCACACGCATAACAGCGGTACTGCCAGCCCCGGGGTAGCAGCAGCCCAGCGTCTGCTGGTAGGTTAATGAGGAAGCTGGATTACACACACGAGTGGAATGTTACTCAGCCCTAAACAAGAAGGGAGCTCTGGCGCATGCTGTCGAATGGACAAACCTTGAAGACATGAGTCTACACGAAAGAAGCCCATCACAAAGAGACACTGTGGTTCTTTGTGTCTGAGCTACTTAGAGCAGGGAGAGTCACGAAAACAGAAGGCAGCACGGCACTGCCAGGGGCTGGGGGAGCAGAGGATGAGGGTTGTCGTGTGACGGGCACAGCTTCTGTTCAAGACGAGGAAGAAGTCCTGGAGGCCGTGGCGATGGTAGCTCCGCCGCAGTGCAGGGCACTCGACACCACAGAACGGAGCGCACAGAACGCGCAGCAAAGGGCAAAATCGCAAACTTCATAGTGTGCACACTTCAGTACAATTTTTCATAAACACTATCTTCCCACAGCCAATTTTACCAGAATTTTCAACTTGGGCAACTTACAAGCTCTGAAACCCAGTTCTTTCCCTAGTTGAGCCTTCTGTCTACACAATGTTCCTTTTGAAATGGAAGTATAAAAGATGTCAGGAAAAATGCTGCATTTATATTTGTCCAAGGCTTAGAGAGTTAACAAATAGGTCTTTTGTTCAGATACTTGCCTTCTAATCAGGAAAACAATTAAGTATGATCTAAAACGAAATCAAACAATAGTGGAGCAAAGGCAGATACTTCTTCCTGGAGTTTTGAGATATATTCCTAGAGAAAGTGTTTGAGCTGAAGTTTGAAGAATGCTTAAGAAGGTTGGGGAGATAGCTCAGTGGTGTAAGT
>NW_004524583.1:29794944-29797597 GCF_000260255.1 Octodon degus
GCTTCTCCTAGCGGGAGATGAGTCAGTGCGCAGTAGGAGTGCAGAGAAGAACTAAAAGATCGCAAATGGAAGCAAAGGACTCTGGGCCTTTCCACACACACACACACACACACACACACACACACACACACACGCACGCACACACCCCGCCTCATGCTCACTGCCGCCTCAGCTCCTGTATATTTCCCATGGCCTCAGATGCTCAGCCTTCCTGCTGCCTCCTGCAGAGCCAAGAACCCCGAGGCCCCAACCTGTGGACTGTGGATCAGTTCACTCAACCAGACATCCCGGGCCCTGAGTGTGCTTTCCAACCCAGAGGAAAACAAGCTCAGTGTCCAAAGCAGGTCAGTGCCCCACTCTCCCAACTCACCCCGAGACAGTAACTAGGTGTGGGGTTTTGTTTTGACTAAAACACTGGGTGTTAGTTCCTGGCTTTTCATTCCACAAATTAATCACTTCTGGTGACTTTATTAATTATAAATATGCCAGATATTGACACGCCTATTCTGAAGGAACTTTTATAAATTCCTTCCCTTCTACCCTTCAGTTGACTGTTGAATGGGTCCTGGGAGAAGGCATTTTGTTGAACTCTTGATACAATGAGCTTGCACATGTCCCCTTTAACACATAGGGGACTTTTTCTCCTTTTGCTCTCACAGTTGCAGCAGAAAAAAATAAATAAATAAAAAAGCTGTTGAAGGAAAGGGATGGGAAGACAAATGTTCTCTCAACTGTAAGAAATGCCTCAGCAACTAGAGGTTAATTTAGAAATTTATAGATAATTTCAAAGAGGAGAAGTTTCAGTACAAATTATGTTTCTTCTAAAAGCAGCAATTGCTTTTATTTAAAGGAAATGTGGAAGAACTTTTTGTCATCTGTACCTGGAGTTATTTACTTCAATTATCTTGTTGGATTTCAGTTCTACCTCCTTTTCTTCCCTTGAGAGAACACTGTTTATTAAAAAGTAAAATGAGATCTCTTTTAGTATAACAAATGACTGCAATGCCATGAAAGAAAAATTTCTGTGAACAGCCTCCTCGTCAGATTATAGAAGCCTCGTTCAGATAAGATTATCACGTGCTCGCATCCCTCCCTTAGAGGAACAGTTCCAACCCCAATTTGTACATTAAAATTCCCTGTGGGATTAGGTATGCTCTGGGCCCCAGCATGGACCAGGAGATTTAATTATTCTTAGATAAGGTCGAGACATTGGTAGATTTTAAAATGTCTCTAGTGATTCTTGTTCGCATCCAGCTTAAAAACCACTACCTTCGAACATTCAGAAGTTTGCCTGATCCTGGCTTTGCTGCCCTGTGAACCAGGCACTTTGCTTCTGAAATTCAGACGGAGCTTCTTCAGGCTGGCTTGTGGCCTGCAGTTGCTGACACCCAGCTCCGAGGGAGGTAGGGAGTGTAGCACCCAAGCCCTATAACTGTCGAGCACTTAGGAGGCAGACGTGCCAGTCCACTGCAGTGATGCCACAAGAGAACTTCCTCGCTTTTGCTTCCCTCTCCACGTGGCTGCAGGAGGACGCACGCACAGGTTCATGCGCACACACACCCCAGTGGTGTGACGTAGCTCTACGCACACACTCTTGCTTCAGCGCACCTGGCACAGAGCACTGAAGCAGCCAATGTCAGCCTGCCAAAATGCTCTTCCTGCCCTAGTGGGACTGCGGGTGGCTGCAACTTAGTGGCAGGTGGTATTACATCTTAGTTTATTTGTTTGGAATTCTGACATGCTCCTATAAAAACGGTGTGATCGTGAAGATAAAGCTCTGAGATGAAATCGGCTTAGTACTGATCACCTGTAAAAAATGAACTGAAATGCAAAAAGATTTTGAAAAATTGCTGTGGATTTAAGGCACTGGTCCACCCCACGGGATTCCCACACACCAGGTATTCTGTGTGAGAGTAATGGCACAGGTAGAAAGAGTGACAGGCCTGTGGCATTATTACAGAACAGCAATTATGCAGACAAGAGAAGGGTATGACTCAAACTTAGGGTGAGATCTAAGACTTTGAGAACTGAGCAGGGGAACAGAAGAGCTAAGATTTAACACCTGGCAAATAGGATGGGGGCAGCCGCCCACCATCACGGGAATGACAGTGCGCCTCGGTGAGCCTCGGTGAGCCTCTTGCGGGGGCCATCCCCTGCCCACCACCACCAGGCAGCCTTGATCTGCAGGGCCTCTGCTGCCTGGCCCACAGCCAGTGCAGGAAGAGCCTGAGACACAACAGCCAGCTTGTCTGGAGGAGCCCAGGCTAAATCCATTCTAACAAGGGGAAACACTTTGCGTACAAACTCCTAACTTACGACTGGTTCCTAACTTATGATTGTAGACTTTGCTCCTTTGGTTTACAGTGCAAAATCAATACCTCCCCCAGTTTGCCAGGGTGATAGCTCAGGAGCATGAGTGCCTGTCTGCCAAGCGCAATGTCCTGAGTTTGATCCCTGGTACCAAAAAAGAAAAAAGAATACTTACTGCAGTCTATCAGTTTCTAAATTATGCTTATTGCTAATTGTACTACTGTAGCTCACATGTCATATATGTTGCAGTCAGTTGTTCTCCCTTGTGTAACAGTATTGGAAAGCTCTAGGGTAATAATCTCGCCATACACCTATACCAGAAGACTAGGCATTGAGCCAGCAG
>NW_004524583.1:29798547-29799678 GCF_000260255.1 Octodon degus
CAGGAAATTAAACATTGCACTGAAAGCTGGTAAAACCACTTGGAGGAAGCTGAACGTAGACTCTCAGACCTTGAAGACAGCATTGCAGCTAGCAACCACGAAAGAAAAGATCTTTGAATAGTAACAAGGAACCAGGAAATAACAATGCAAAAGCTGCAAGATGATGCAAAGAAAAATAGCATAAGATTGACAAGTGTCAATGAAAAAGCAGGAGTCAACACAGATGATGTAGAATGACTATTTGTAGAATTAATGGCAGAAAATTTCCCAAGGTTGGAAAAGAATCAAACATAAAGATAAGGAAGGCATGTAGAACTCTAACTAACCATAAACAAAAATAAATCTACACCCAGAAATGAAGATCCCAGAAATTCAGCACAAGAGCAAACTATTGAGCACTGTTAGAGAGAAGACACAGATCATCTGCAAAGGAAAGCCCACCAGAATCACAAAAGATTTCTCAACATAAGCCATCAAGTCACCAAGAGCTTGGAATGAAGTATGTCAGGTTCTGAAAGAAAACAATTTTTAACCCAGATTTCTGTAAACCGCAAAAATATCTTTCAAAATTAATGATTAAGATACTTCCATGACAAAGAACAACTAAAGAAATTCATGACCACCAAACCAACCCCACAAAAAGAACTGAAAGATATACTATAAAGAGATAAAAATGACCACATTTCAAAGAACAACAGTAGAAAGAAACAAAAAACAGGGCAAACAATTAAACAGAGGGGGAAAGTAGGAAACCAACACAAACAAAACAACATGACAAAGATGAGCCAATACATACCACTTATAACCATTAATGTAAATGGTCTTAATTCATCAATCAAAAGAAAACAGACTTGCAGAATGGATGAAGAAGCAAAATCCAACAATATGCTGTACATAAGAAACATATTTAACTCAGAAGGAAATTCATAGACTGAGAGTCAATGGATAGAAAACAACACCCTGTACGATAGGACCCAGAAAAAAGCAGGGGAAGCTATTCTATTTGCAGACAGTGTGAACTTCAAATCAAGAAGAATCAAAAGAGATAAAGAATATCTCTACATACTCGTTAGGGAAAAACTGCAAGAGCAATGATAACAATCATAAATATTTATGTACCAAATATGAGAG
>NW_004524583.1:29828026-29829045 GCF_000260255.1 Octodon degus
CATACAGGCCTGGTGTGAAACTCTGCAGCTGAAGTCCCTGCAGAGAGGCTAGGGGCCAGAACCACCCAGCTAATCCAGGAGCAGAACATCTTGCCAGAGGGGCACAGCGGGTTCATTCCACGGGCTGCAACAGAAAGAAGCTGAGCACAGCAGCCAGACCCAAGCCAGGCACAACTGGATGAATTCAAACTTTGCATATCTGCACCCGGAATTTAACGTTTAACATATCAATGCTTGATGAGGAATACCTGTTCTATGTTATGTCTAAGATGTTTGACATTCAGACAGATAGTGAGGTTAAGCTCAACTGCCTCTGTTATAGGGTAATAATATCATTAAGCTTCTCTTCTGGAGGATTAACAACTTAAGTTTGCAGGCCAAAAATTAGAGAAAAAAAAGGCCTGCAAGGACATCCAACATTTTGGCCCTAGCCTTTCAGGGTCAGTGAGGACTCAGGACATAAGAGAACCTGCACTGTAATATCCTATAACTTAGAGATGTCCCAAATTTTCTGATCAAGGAGATTATGGGGCCACAGAGGAAAGTGATGCACAATGTATAATGTGCCTAAGGAGAGTCACCTGGAGAAAAAACATTCTCTCAGGCTTTCACAGAGAGCAAACTGGTCAAGTAAGGCTGTGACTCATCCACATGGCTGACACTGACAAGATCTACAAAGGGTACAGGGTTTCAGGGTAAATCCTGAGGGGATTTGACTGACCTTGACAGATACAAAAGTTACATTTCTTGTTATATTGGTCTTCCTTTATCTTGGTCTTAACCATCCAGCAGAAAAGTATAAAAGTAAAGCCATATTAAATGCTGAGCTGTAAAAGGCTCAAGTCAACAACTTTTGACATTGCCAGTCCTACAGATAACACACTACTGTTATGGACTACTGGGATATATTGGATTATTTTGCTTAATTCATGTACCTACAATATTTATTTATCTTTTTCTTTTCATTTTTTTAATTTATTTTTTTGACAACTCATACAGAATTTTACTTAACAAAGTAA
>NW_004524583.1:29830645-29836603 GCF_000260255.1 Octodon degus
GAAAATACAATTTGTACAGAATACCCAAAAGGGGAATAGCTGGGTCAAATGAGATCTCTATTCCCAGGTTTTGTTTTTTAGGAATCTCCACACTGATTTCTACAGTGCTTATAACAGTCTACACTTCCTTCAACAGGGAAAAAGTGTTCTTTTTTCTGCACAGCCCTACCAGCATTTATTATTGTTTAATTTCTTTCTTTTTTATGTATTTGGTACAACTTGGACAGTCTCCCCAGTGCTAGGATTACAGGCATGTGCCAATACACTCAGTCTCAGTGGCCAGCTCAGTGCATCCAGATGCAGGGCTGGAGTGGCATGTGGTGCCAGGGATTGAACCCTGGTCCCTGCAATTGCCTAAGTAGGTACTTAGTCCGGTGAGTTACCTTTTCAGCCCTCGGTTAATTTCTTGATGATAGATAGTCATTCTTTCTGAGTAAGACACAACCTCAGTGACATTTTAATTTGCATTTATTGAATAACCAGTTGTGTTGAACATTTTTTCATGTATTTATTGACCATTTGTATTTCTTCATATGACAGGTATCTATTCATTTCAGATTCCCATTTATGAATTGAGTCTCTAAATATGAGAGGCCTTATTTTTTAAATTCTTTGCATGTTCTAGATATTAGACCTTTATCTGAGAAGTAGATGGCAAAATTGTTTTCCCACTCTGTAGGTTGTCTCTTCAATGTCAGTGGTTTCTTTGCTGTGCCAAAGCTTTTCAACTTGATGTGATCCCATTTATTGATTCTGGCTATTATTTTTTGTGCAGCCGAGGTTCTGTTTGGAAGGTCTTTGTCTTAAGTGTTTTATCTATTTTTGTCTTTAAGTGTTTTATCTATTTTTGTCTTCTAGCAGATTGTTTCTGTTCTAATATTTAGCCCTTTGATCTACTTTGATTTTAGTTTAGTGCCTCGTGAGAGATACGAGTCCAGGCGCAACCTTCCACAGGAGCAGAGCCAGTTTTCCTGGCACCATTAGTTAAACAGGCTGTCTTTCCTCCAACAAAAGAATGTGGCCCCTTTGGCAAAAACAACATAGCTGAGTGTCCCTGGAGTTGTTTCTGTATCTTGTTCCTGTTTTGTTCCATTGATCCACGAGTCTGAGTTTTGCTGATACCGTACTATTCTTGTCACTATAGATTATAGTACAACTTTTTTCTCTTTTTGATGCTGGGGATTGAACTTGGGACCGTGCACTTATGACACAGGTGCTTATGCTGCTGAGTCATATCCTCAGCCCTCATGTAGCATAACTAGAAGTTCAGAATCGTGATGGCCCCTGCCTTTAACCTTGTTGTCCAGAATTGCTTTTGCTATTCTAGGTCTCTTCTGATTCCATATAAAATTTAGGAGCCCTTTCTCCATTTCTGTAAAGAATGCTATTGGCATTTTGATTGAGATTGGGTTAAATCTATATAACAGTTTCAGAAGTAGGGCTATTTTCACTGTATTTTTCCTGCCTGTCTAGGAACAGGGATAGCATTCCATTGTCTGATATCATCTTCAATCTCCTTTTTCAGGGTACTATCGTTTTCATTGTAGAGATCTTTCACTTCTTTAGTTAAATTAATTCCTAAGTATTTCACTTTTCTCAGTTGTATTAAAAAGGGTTTTGGTTCCCTAATTTCCTCCTCAGTGAATTTGTCTTTGGTCCCAGAATGCTACTGATTTTTGAGTGCTAAATTTGTACCCTACTACACCGTCACATTTGGATATTAGCTCTACAAGTCCTTGGTGGACTTGCAGGGTCTTCTATGCAGAAATACCATTAATATTTGAAAACTAATAATATTATTCACTTTCTCATTGTTCTTTTTTATTTGTACGTGTTTGCATGACATGCATTTTACAGTTACCTTGGGGCGTGAGAGGATATATGTAATACAGCTTGTTTCTTTTTATAATCCCCTTCCCTTTCTCCCTCCCCTTTTAGTTCCTCTCTCCCCCTTTTCGCTCTTGCTACAAGCTTGTGTTTACGGTGTATGACATCCCCGCACAGAGCTGATTAGGGCCTCGCACGTGGCAGTTTCATTCTGCCTTGTTCCCCATCTCTTCAGCCTCACCTCTCAGCCTTGGGACCCTGGACCTCTTCCCATCTGCATGAGAACCATCCCCTTGTCTTGTTCTATCTTTCCTTTATTTTTCTGTTATTTCAAATTAGTTATTTTTAAATGGATCCAAAAGTTTATATGAAAAGGCAAATGACAAACAAATTTTAAGGACTGAAACCACTTCGCTTCAATATTTATTATGAAGCTGCAATAATCAAAACAGTGTGGCATTTGTGAAAAAGTAGACACCTAGATGAGTGGAACAGAATATGAAGCCTGGAAATAGATTCATACAAACTCATCTTCCTGATCTTTGACAAAGGAGGAAAGCCAGTTCTGTGGAGAAAGGATGGATTATTTAATAAATAGTGCCAGGACAAGTGGCCATACTCATGCGAAAAATACCAAATCTAGAGTACACCTTATACCTTTGATAAAAATTAGCATGAAAGAGATGATAGGGCTACATAGAAAATGTAAAATCAGGGCCAGGGAGATGGCTCAGTGGAATAAATGTTTCCTTGGCAAGCACAAGGACCTGAGTTCAATCCCCGGTTCCACAAAAAAAAAAAAAAAAAAAAAAGAAAGAAAGAAAATGGAAAATCATTAGATGTCTATGGGAGAAAATGCAGATGACCTTGGGTCTTGTGATCACTTTTCAGGTACTGCATGATGCCAAAATTAGAATCCAGTTCTCTCAACTCTTGAAAGATACAGTTAAGAGAATGAAAAGGTAAGCCACAGACTGGAGGAAAACATTTAGAAAATACGTAAGCGCTCATAGAGCTCGACAATGAGAACACAAACAACCTGATCTTAAAATGAGCTAAAGTGGGGCTAGGGAGGTAGCTCAGAGGCATAAGCACCTACCTGGAAAGCTCAAGGTCTTGAGTTCGACCCCTGGCCCCGCATGCCTTGCGGGCTGTGGATCCCTGCTTGCACCAGGCAAGCCCTGTAATCCCAGCACTCAGATGGTCGAGACAGGAGGATGACTGTGAGTTCAAGACCAGCCAGGGGGGGACACAGAAGTGAGCACAAGGCCAGCCCAAACAGTATAACAAGACCCTGTCTCAAAAAAGAAAGCAAAAGATCTAAACAGACACAGGTGGCAAATAAGTATAGTATATGAAGAAATGCTCAACATTATACAATAGCATAAGGGAATTGTACATTAAAACAACAAGGAAATACCACTATTTTATTTTAGTCCTCTTTGAAGGGCTAAAATAAAAAAAAGAAACAGGCAACAGGAAAAGCTGATGAGCACATGGACCAAGAATTTTCATTCATTGCTGGCAGGAATGCAAAGATGACAGTCATTTTGGAAGGCGGTTTGGAAGTTTCTTAAAAGCTAGCCACTGACTTACCACGTGACCCAGCAACCAAAAGCGTAGGTGTTTTCCCAATAGAAGTATGAATAAATAAATAAAGCAGGCGAGCATCTATGCAAAAACCTGCACCAATATTTTCTGTAGTTTTATTTTTGCTTGTCAGAAGGTAGAAGCCATCACGGTGTCCTCGAGAAGCCCGTACTGCACTTGGAGCCGAATACTGTTCAACATGAAAAACCACCTGTTCAGCTGCTGTGAGGGTTGACTGACTGGGGCAACTTGAGTACGTAACTCTCAGCTGAATCGGTTCAGCATAACTCTGGGAGTGCAAGACCCGCCCTAGGGAGGTACGAGAAGAGGTACCATTATCTCCAAGATGACATAAAAGTGGAAAGGAAGGGGAAAGGTTGGCCCTGCTGGCTTCACTGGTGCTCCCGCCTTTGCTTTCACCTGGGATGTCGCCCCCTGGCTTCCTGCACTAACACTTCGGCCTTGTGTCACAGACCTTGCAGCCTCCTGATAGAACTCACATGAGGCAGTGCACAGCGCTCCAGGATGGCCCGTGGGCCGGATCCTTCAGGTCCGCACCGCACAGAGAGCCCTTGGCAGTCTCCCACACCTGAATCTGTGGGTAGCCACTGTCAGCCAATCTTGTACGTGCATATGTATTTGTACATCTTGTGTTCTCTCTGTTTCTTGAATAAGCCCTGGCTGACACAGCCGCCAAAAGACATTAAGGAGAACCCCCAAATGCATATTGTTAAAGGCAAGAAACTAATCTAAGGAGCTACATAGTTCAGGATGCTAACTGTGTAACTTTTTAGACAAGGCCTCAGGACACAGACAGTAGAAGGACTGGCGGTTTCCAGGATCCTGGAAGCCTAGGAAGAGATGAGGCGCTGGAGCCCCGGGAGTGAGGAGTGACGCAGCTGCTCTGTACAGGACCCGACTGATGGCTACCTGACGTCACATATTTGTCAAAGTGTGTGGAATGCACAACACAAAGTAGGAACCCTAAGGTAGATGGTGGATGGTGGTTAACAAGAATAGATCCCTAAAACATTGACAACTGATACATTTATCAATAAGACTTAAGCTGGTAATGGGGCAAGCAAATTTACTTAAGGCCTGTTATCTCTTTGAGAGTTTAGTTTTGTCTCCTATGTTGCCAAGATTTTAACGTGGGAAGCAAGCAACAAAGTTGTGTTCATTTTGTTTAGCGAAATGCTGTTGTTTCTAATGGTTTATTTGTGGGTTATTGGGGGGGGCGCGTGTGTGCTCTCTGTAAAAAGAAAGCTGTGTCGAAATGTGGCCGAAGGTCAGGTGAGCGTGCTCACTCTCGCGTGACTCACTTCTGTATCCCGGGACGCTTCCAGGGGCGCGTCTCAGAAAGACGATGTGTTGTGCAGAGTAGGCGGGAGGGCCCACTAGTGAGAGGCCAAGCTAGGGGTGCGCACAGGCCGCTAGGCGTGCTCCAGCTCACGTGCATGCTCAAGGCGTCTGGGGAGATGGCTCAGTGGAATAAGCGCTTCCCCGGCAAGCGCAAGGGCCTGAGTTCAATCCCTGGTTCCACCAAGAGGGAGAGAGAGAGAGAGAGAGAGAGAGAGAGAGAGAGAGAGAGAGAACGGTCCCGGGGGTGCACACAGGCCGCTAGGCGTGCTCCGGCATATGTGCACGCCTCAAGACTCCCGGGGCAGCCGCAGCAGACAGAGGAGGAGTCATCCGGGAAAGGAAGCTTATTTCCTGACAAAGAGCACCTTCACATTTTATCATACAGTAAGGTTATTATTATTTTTTTTTAAGAAGGAAACTGCACCAGGAAGGTACACGTGAGTTCCCTGCTGATTTCCTAGACTGCACACTTTTCATGTGTCCCGTGCAGCAGGTGCCCTGCGCAGTGCCCTGCACTGTGGGGCTCCTCCAGGAAGTTGGGAAAGAGAGAAGTGAATGACATTAACAATTAAGTAGGAGAAGGCGTACACAAAACAACACTTGAGGATAAAGCTCGCAAAACACAATTCAAAGAACACAAAGAAGAAAGAAAAATCAAGCATCTGTTGAAGGAAATGAAAGACGAGCTTAGAAGAAGAGCATTTTGAGAGGAACTGGAAGGACTAGTGGGATTACGAAAATCAGACAGGGTGACAGTATGGGCCAAGAGGTCACTATGTGTGAGCCATGACCTAGAACAGTTGGGACAAATACTAGGCGGCATCGCTTGGCTGGGTGGGCATGCGCAGAGAGAAGTAGAAAGGGTGGCTGATTTGGACACTAAATGGGGATTTTTTTTTTTTTTATGTGAAACGTAAATTTATTCTATGACATTTTCCTCACCAAAGGTATTTTAAGATATATTAGGAGCCAGGGTTAGATGGCTCAGTAGAATAAGTGCTTCTCCAGCAAGCGCAAGGGCCTGAGTTCAATCCCCTGTTCAGTCAAAAAACAAACCAAACAAACAAAAATAAATAAAATAAAATATATGAGTACTGGGCTGGCCAGATAGCTCAGCAGACTAAAGTGCCTACTTAGGCAGAGCGCAGGGGCTGGGGTTTGATCCCCAGTGTGCTGGGC
>NW_004524583.1:29837478-29838583 GCF_000260255.1 Octodon degus
CCAATGTGCTCTCTGTGAAAGCCTGAGAGAGTGTTTTCTCTCATGTGTGAGTCTCATAAATTTTAATTCAACTCCTAGTTTGCTTCTCAACTGTATGTATTAATGGAATTTGCTCCTGTTTTGAGTGAGAAGAGGATCCATTTTTTGTTTTTGAAAAGTGGTATTTCAGTCTTCTTTTTTCAATTCTTGGTGAAATTTCTTCTTAGTGAATTTGAACAGTAATTGAGGCTCTGGTCCAGAAAGTGGTGGGCAGTTACAGACCTCTCTAATATCCAGAGCCTGTGGTATAAGTCTACCCAAGAGCTCAGCTCAGTTTCCATGAGAAAGGAGTGTAGACAACCACTCTGGCAACATGGGGCAACCATGGAGGGTATCTGCAAACTCTACCTGCTGCCAAAACACAGAACTGGCTCATACATCCACACAAGCCTTTGCAGCTAGCTGTGGTCCAATTTTATCAGCTTCGGTTTCCAACATTCTACTGTATAGACTATCAAACATATACTCCTACAGCTTAGACTGCATCCACTGGCCCCAAATTGCCAAACTATCTCATGGACACAAATCATTGTGAGAAAAATCAAACCTAAGAAATCCAGTAAATGAGCCACGCTAGCCTTCTCTGCAGCATGCCCAAGTATTGCGTGTGCTATTTCCTGGCCCAGAAGGAAGGAAAGCTGATGCGTATCGGTTACACTATTTAAGAGCTCCGTGAAAACAAACACTTGCCCATCTGGTAGCATGAAAGGATTTATGTGTCCAAGGAGTCAACCACAGGAATATCCCAGCTGATCTCTGAGATTCCTGGCATATCCTTATTGCATTCAGCTGGATGACAAACCACTTCCTTAACTGTCAGGTATCGAGGGTGGAATTTTCTGTTTGCCACATCAAGTTAGTAGTCAAAAGTTTTAAATTTGAAGCATTTAGGATTTTGGATTTTTGACTTAAAGATGTTCAATCTGCACTAATAGAATAATGTTTATATTAAATGTTTAGATAAATGTGACTAGAAATTCCAGTATGTTCTTTCACTGTACCTTTGACACACTAACCTAGGGACCACCAATACAGGCATATTTTGCACATTATTTTTTTATTAACC
>NW_004524583.1:29838948-29840486 GCF_000260255.1 Octodon degus
AAGTGCAAGGACTCGAGTTTGATCCATGGTTCTGCACACAGCGCTGGCCCTGGAACCCTGGGCACACTGCGCTGACCCCAAAACCAGGCTTGGTGGTGCACGCCTATAATCCCAGCACTGGGGAGGCTGAAATAGAGTGAGTCCAAGCTGCATAGTGAGATCTTGTACCAAATAAATAAATAAGAAAAAATAAATTGCAAAGAAGACTTGGGGTCACATTTGTTTGATGTCACAAACAGAAAATTCCACACATGCCCTCGTGCTGATGGGACTCAGACACCATGCAGGTGGCCAAAAATGGTGCAGGAAATTACCCTCAAGCCATGAGTATATACAATGCATATGAAACGTAAATGAACTTCATGTTTCTTGGTAACCAATCAATCTTGTTATGCATATGCAAATATCCCAAAATCTAAAGAATTTGGGGTAACAGAACAGGGTTGAGACTACAAAATGATCAAGTGAACTGGTAAATTACTGACATAAAAATCACAGACAATTTTTGTAATTTAAAAAAAATTACGAAAAAAATTAAACTTGGAAATTTAAGCATTAATAAAATGGAGAAGAAACACGCAGAGCACAGTTCAAGCAGTTAAGGTTCTTGCTGGCTTTCGGAGGATAAATGTGCTGCCAGGTATTTAACTCATTTTAAAAAATTACATTTAAGTGTAAAGGTTAAAATAATCTAGAATGAATCGCATATTAAAATCAAACTCAGCACCCTTTAAAGAAGAGTTCGTAGGGCTGGTGAGATAGCTCGGCAGACTAAGCACCTGCTTATGCAAATACGGGGACCAGGATTCGATCTCTGTCACCACATGCCGCGCCAGCTCCAACCCCTGGCACACTGAGCTGGTCACTGAGTCCAGGCATGATAGGTGGCACATGCCTGTCGTCCCAGCACTGGGTAGGCTGGACACAGCGGGATCACTACGAGTTCAAACTGTGTAGCATGACCTTGTACCAAATACATTATAAAAATAAAAATAAAGAAGACTTCACAGTCTGAACTCCCCACAGCGTCATGCACAATGTATCATACAATCAAAACTGTAATCCATAATGAAGAAACAGGAGACTGTTACATGTGGTCAACAAAAAGCAATGAACAAATACCAACAATGAACCAGAGATTGTACTTGGCAGACATGGATTTAAAGTAATATTATAAGCTCATTCAAGGTCCTAAATGGCACTAGGGCCAAACTCGATGGATAACGGGAGTCTCAGCAAAGAAGTGAAAACCATAACAATGAAATGAATGGAAATTTTTAAAAATTAAAGTAAATCTGATTCTAAAAATTTACTGCCTGGGCTTAATGGCAAATTGAGTTTGCAGAACAAAGGACTAGTAAATTTGAAAACTGATCAATAGAAATTATCCAATCTAGTAATAGTAGGTTCATGCTTGGAGTGCTTGTCATTCGGGTCTTCTGAATATGGGCTGCTTGTCATAACATGCCAGTTGCTGCTATGATGTCTCTCAGGTAGATGGTTGTTCAAAAAGAAGAGGGTGTGAATGAAAGCAAGAG
>NW_004524583.1:29844421-29862300 GCF_000260255.1 Octodon degus
AAAAAAATATTTTTAAAACCAAGAAGCCCAGGGGCCGGGGAGATGGCTCAGTAGAATAAACGCTTCCCTGGCAAGCACAAGGGCCTGAGTTCAATCCCCGGTTCCGCCAAAAAAAAAAAGAAAGAAAAGAAAAAATAATTTTAAAAAAAAACAAAAAACAAGAAGCCCAGGCTAAGCAGCATAACAGCAAAGAGAACTATGCCAGGCAAGTCACGCGTTAATGAAAACCAAAGTGTGTGGAACAATGCCAAAGATAAGCTGATACGCTGCAGCCATGGAAAGTGGTACTTAGGGTGTCAGCCTTTCTCATGAAAAATAACAAAAGCTAGAGTCAAAGGAGCAGCTTCCCAAATTTGGAGAGAAAACACTGCTGTTGGCCCAGAATGTTATGTCCAGAAAAGAAGATCCTTCCAAAATGGTGGTGCATACAGAGGACTTTCTGATTTTTTAAAAAATGAGCAAAGGGTTAGCAGCAGAACTACTCCATAAGAAAGGTAGGTAATCTTTTTAAAAAATTTAAACTTTTTTGGTACTGGGAATCAAACTCAGAACCTCGCGCTTGCTGGGCTAGGTAATCTTTTTCCAAATCACAAAAGCTGTCCATGATTTTTGCTACGGTTTGTGTCTGGGCGTCCCCCAAAGCCTTCTGCACTCCCGAAGTGGGTTTCAGAGTTTGAGCTTGGTTCCCCATCCAGCGCTGGGCCCATAGGTGTGAGTGCTATGGCTGCCCTGGGCAGGAGCCTGCATACAGTAGGGAGGGTCAAGGCTGGCTCTCTGCCGCTGCTCCTCCCTTTTGCTCTTGCTGCTTTTGCTGTCCTCCGTCACCATGAACTGCTGCCCTCTGCCATGTGCCACTCTGCCTCGGAGCCAGCCCAGTACAGACTGACACCTGGGCCGTGCGCTCCATAAGCCTCTGCTTCCTTAACTTTGGGTGTCAGGTATTTTGTCTCAGCAATCAGAGGAAAGTAACTGAGAGTATTTTTATTTAATTAATCTACCAGTAACGACATGAGGTGGAAATGCTGATGTACAGGAAGAATAAAGAGCACTAGAGATAGGACATAGGTGGGTACGCACAAGACTCAGTGGGGCTGGGGATGTAGCTCAGTGCACAGTGCATGCCTGGCAAGCGTGAGGTCCTGGGTTCGATTCTCAGTACAAAAAAAAAAAAAAAAGACTATCAGTTCAGGTGTCAAGATAGAAATAGTCAGGCATGCGATTTGTTGGAGAAACGTCCGTGATGGATTAAGGTAAGTGGATGGAGGCGAGGAAAGCTTTAGATGGCAGTGTAGTTCTGACACTAGGGCAATGGTAACAAGGAGGGGGACTGTGCTGAAGAAGGCTGTCCTGCAGTGAGGCTCTGGGAACATATGGTGCAGCAATGGGGGCTCCAGAACAAAGGATGCCCCTGAGAGGAGTTGCCTGAATGGCCTGGCTCCGGACCTCTGCTCTGCAGAGCCCCTGGCCAGGGCATCCTGGGGACATTAGCGTGAATGCTGAACAGACCTGCAGCACAGTGAGGGACAGATGTCCGGCAGCTGCTTCTTGCAGCAGGTTTCGCTGACATTCCCCCAACACACTGCACCTGACCAGAGAATCCTCTAAACCATCCCTTCCAGGACAGCTGCACCTGGGGACTCAGAACAAGGTAGACCTGCTGCCATTCGCAGCCGCCTCTTCCTCGCCTTCCTAAGCCTCGTCCTTGGGCAGCCACTGCCCTTGTCCCTTCTCTGCCTTGTACCTGGCAGAGAGCCACAGCCCCTTTCACTGACCTTCCCTCCCCATGATGAAAGAACCCATTCACTGTCTGAGAGTTGTTGGTCTAGATGGTCCCTCTTGGATTTGTTCGGAAATAAACCTGTCCTAAGATGCCCTAATAAAAATGTAGATGTTATAAAAAGGTTAAAATCTTAGGAAAAAATTTCTCTAGAAACATACCAAAATTAATTTAAGGAGCAGTTATTGCTGGGCATGGTGGTGCATGACTGTAATCCTAGAAGGAAAGGATAGAGAGAGTTCTGGGGGAGTAAACAGGTTATCTGCAGAAGCAATGGCCCTCCAAAATCCCCAAGTTTGTTAAAAATATAATTTGGGGGTCTGAGGAGGCTGAGGCAAGAGGATCACTCCGAGCAAACCCAGCCTGGACCACGTAGTGCAGGGACAGTGTGAACTACATAGGAGATCCTGTCTCAAAAAAGATCAACCAACCAACCAACAAATGAAGCAACTATCAAAATTAACCTAAGAGGAGGTAGAAAGTCTGCATAAACCAATGACCATTAGACAAATGGAAAGACAGGCGTAGAGCACACCTACTCCAAGAGAAAGGAGTGTATGGCCGAAGACTTTAGGACACTAACATGTCCTAAAAGGACCCTTTTTTGAAGGAATATGAATATGCCTATGTTTTTCATTTTTTAGAGACTAGCTACAGAATGAAATCCTCTTCTTCAATTTATCATTTTACCTACATACTAATTTAGGGACCAAGTCCCAGCCACAAAGTTGCTGGATCAAGCGCAGCTGCAGCTGTGCCGTGGTTGCCGCGCATGCTAGTGTGTCCAGCTGGCAGCGGCATCCGGCCAGGATACGGGCTTCTGAGGCAGAACAGCAGACAGAGACGCTAGGTGGAGGGAAATGAGAAAAACCGTGGCTAAAAATTGTACTTTTGAAGGGACTGCTGCTCCTGGTACACCCCTGAAGCTACCCAACGCTATGCGTAGGCACCTCCTTGGTTAATACTGGCCCCTTGGCTTCCAGGCACATCATACCCCAAATTCCTCCCTAAATAGGCTTACCTGAGAAAGCAAAGAGCAGGCACCTGATCCTAAGACAAAGGAACAGGTTGAGAGATTCAAAGAATGCTTAAATTATTCTTCTTTAAAAAAAAGGGGGGGGGCTGGTGAGATGGCTCAGTGGTCTAAAGCACCTACTTAGAACAAGCTTAGCAAAGCACAGGGACCGAGGTTCAATCCCCCAACACCACATGCCAGCCAGCCCCGCCCCCTGGTGGGCTGAGCTGGCCACACACACACACACACACACACACATAAATAAATAAATAAAATTGAAAAAAGCTAGAGAGCCCTTCTAGGTACTCATCTCAGTCTGGGAAATTTATAATCCCACAGATAAATTATTGGAATCCCATCAAGTTAATCCCAATCTATCACTTCCAGTGCAACCCACATTGAGAATAAAGACACTAAGGCATATTTATAGTTAATGGGAACCCAGGGGTCCTAAGTCCAGCCATGGTGATGGCTTTCCAGAACAAAGGCCTCGACCCAGGGCCCAACCCAGGTTTTATTCAGTCATGAAGGAGGAATGGCTTGAAGATAAATGATTGAGAATGCAGGAAGTAGGTGAGCACTGTGAGCTGGGCTAGGTCGGAGGCCTGCATTTACCTCTGCAATATGCAGGGAGAAAGATATGCAGAAAAAGAAATTTGCGCTACAAAATTGAGATATTATCTAATCTTTTGGGGTTCAGAGAATTGGTCCTTGTCCAGTTGCCACCCAGCTCATATTAAGCAGCAGCAGCTGGGGGTTTCTGGGGAAACACACCTGCAGTCTTCAAAGACCACTGACCGACACCTTGGCTAGATCCACATGCATTGCTTAAGGCCAATTGAAGGGATAAGGAAAAGTCGTAGCCAGCTCTGTCCATGTCAGTATGTGGAAACAGGGTCAGGCACAGGCAAAATGGAGCCAACTGTTCTCCCTTCAAGGAGAGGCACCCAGGTGGTCCTCCAGTTTCCCTTGTTTTCTTTGAAGAAGTTGCAGCAGAGTCAGTCATGGCTGTATGGCCTCCAGTTGTTGCAGGGTTGAAATTCAGGGGTTTTTTTCCCAGTAACTATATATATATATATATATATATATATTTCCAATATATATATATATATATATATATATATATATTTTGGTGGTAACGGGGATTGAACCCATGACCTTATGCTTGCAAGGCAAGCACCTATTCTACTGAGCTATCTCCCCAGCCTCTGTTGCAGGGTTGAGAATCTTCCATGACACACTCTAAAGAGAAGCGTTAGAAACAAGAGAATGAGTACACCAATTCCAGCATAAAACCAAAAGTAAGCCTTCTTACATGCAAATGGTTTTAGTTTCATTTTTTTTTCCCCTATAACATCAGCAAACATCGCAATCTTTCACTTGGGTATCAAACATGGCTGTCTGTTGTGACATTGACAGCACTTTTGTCTGAAGATATATCTACAGTAATGCTTTGGATTGCTTCTTGGATCTGTCATCCGTCATTTCCCGAAGATGAAGCCTTCTATCATGTGCTCATGGGTGATACAGAGGCGAGTCATATGATCGTAACACTTTAATCCTAATTGCAATAGTAAACTTTTAAATTGGTCTCCCATCCAAAGGACTGAGGTTTTTAGAGGGCTTGCTTGGATTTTTGACTTTATGTTAATATTTCACTGAATTTTCCAGCTGTCACCAGAAATTCTTGTGCAATTGGCTATCAAGCGAGCAGATAATACTGAATGTGCTAACATCATAGAGCCAATAGCTGTGCTGGCCATCAAAGGCACCAAGGAAGTTATCCCTGCTATAATTAATCCAGGCAACTTTTTGGTCCAATCAATAAATCTTTTAGTTAATAGCTCTACCAAGAAAGAATTAAGTGAATGACACCACGGCTCTGTTAGACTGACTGGAAGCCAAATTCCAAGCACCCTGATCATGATCACCACTGTGGAGTCATCGGGAGGATGTTCAGGCATGGTACAGTGGGCCAGATAACAATTACTACCTGAGAATGTATTTGGCTTCCATTCTACCTTTCCTGTCAACAGCACATGAGGATAATAAACACACATATTTACTTTTATATATTCATGACTTTGACTTCTCCATCTACCAGCTGCAGATGCCCAGTCGTCTGCAGCTGTCCAGAATGAAAGGGTAGGGCTAGCTTCCAGAAAAAATGTTGTATGGGCCCAGATTTGTCACTGAGAATGAGTCTGGAGGTGGGAGGATTGAGGCCTCCACCTGACCATGCAACATCGGACAAGACCTCTGAGGTCATGATGTGGTCAGGAGAGCCTGAAGGCGAAGTCTCATGCCAGGCTTGATCCTTTCCCAGAAGGAATCCTCTGGGGGACCAATCAGCAGGGTAATAATGAAAGTTGCATATAGCCTGTCCATGGTATGGATCCCTGCAAGTCTGCCAGGGGCCCAAATCACCTTCCTCGACATGAGGGGCATGAGCGTCTGGGATACAGGTCGGAATGGTAGGTGTAAAATCTCTCACAGGGTTACCACCAGAGGGAATGAAATTTAATATTAATAGGGCAAATTGTCCTTTAGACAGTTGCCAAGTCGGGTCTGCAGCTGATATGCAAAGGCTAGCATATTGATGTAGATGGGCCGCACACCAGGGAAGATATACAAAATGAGATGTAACAGTAAGCTTAGCCTGTTCTTGTAAATACACTAAAGTTTGTGGGTCAGGCAGAAATAGAGAGAGAGAGAGAGAGAGAGAGAGAGAGAGAGAGAGAGAGAGAGAGGAAAACCTCTGAGGGCCTGTCCATCCATGTAAGAGGTCTAAGCCAGGATGCATTAGGTATATAGGCCTAGTGCACTTCTCCCTGAACCACAAGAGTACCCAGAGAAGACAACAAGGTTAAGCATTGCAAAGAGAAGATTATGAGGTGATTGTACCAAACCCTGCCTCTTAACTAGGTGGCAAGCTTCATGGACAGTCTGCTGCAGGCCTTCCCAGGAAGGTGGATGATGTGCTGTCCGGGTCATTGCTTGAAGTCTCAGCAGAGAGCTGGATGTGTTGTGTAGATGGGCTGGATTCTGGCCATGGAACAGCTCTGATGGTTGTAATATCTCCTGATTTTCTATAGAAATATAAGCATAACCTTGACCCCAACTTCGAGGTGATGCCAGGGCCATTCCAAACACTTGTTTAGAGGTCATTCCAAGTAGGATTCAGAAAAGTTAAAATGTATGTAGCAAAGTTTTGATTCTGTGTTCCCCCTTTCTTTTGTTTGACTAGTTGAATATTTAGTTTAGAAGACAAGTATGTTCAATTATTACTTGACCTTGGGGATTATAGGGGGTCCCTGTAATATGTTTTATCTTCCAGTTAAAGAAAAAAAAAACTCTGAAAATTTTTACTGATGTAAGCAGGACCAGTATCAAGCTTTAATGTTTGTAGCATTAAGTTATCAAGGCTGATATGCAATGTTGCAAGACATGTTGATTTTGTTTACCTGAATGACAGACAGCATGGGGCCCCTGTGAGCAGGCACCATAGAAGCATGAATGTATTAGTTCATTGAAAGAGGATATTTGAGTAATAATTATTTGCCATGACCGGTTAGTTCTAAGACCTGTGGGAACGTAGCTCTGTTGAAGAATAGGCCTAGGAATGAGCTGATGGGCAGGACGTGACATCATGATTTATCTCATTTGTGCTCTGATAATTTTACATTCCTTTTGCAAAGGTTTCGAATTTTGAAAAACGAATTTATGGGGTTGCTTTGCTTTTTAAAAAATGGAAACCAGATTTGCAGTAGCATCTGTATTATAATTAGCTGATGACAACAAACCTAGAGATAACAATAGGATTGAATATGATCAAGAAACAATGGAGCAGTTCTACTTACTTCAGCTCCTAGCAAATTTAAAAATAGTTGTAATAAAGTAGGCTTGAGATGAGTTAATTGCAGTTGTTTTTCTACCAGTGTTGATAAAATCCTTAACTTTTCCTGCAGAGTACCAATGACCTTCATTATAAATACAATGTTGTGTCTGTTTGTTTAACTAAGGGCACAATTGCAAGAGTACAGCCTGGCAAGTTCTTAGCTAAGCCTTTGTTTTCTTGATATTCCATCTTAGCCATCATCCTGCTGTCTGTAACACACACCTCTGAGGCTCAGAAGTAAGAGAGTGTCCCATTCTTTCAGGAGGTCTACGCAACATAGACTGACAAGAAGAGGTTCAACATACAGTGCCTGTCTGTCCACCATGGCCAGCACAAGGGAGGGGCAGTGAACTCTGAAACAGACTAAAGGGAGTTTATTAGGGCAGCGGAGGCGGGTCCAGTCAGCCAAGGAAATGGCCAGGATTTGCGCTTTACTATGGTGACATCAGCTCCCATGTCCATCAATCCAGTAAAAGATTTCTCTTTAAGCTTAATGCTACAAATAGCTCTACGAACAAAAATGCTCCAGGGAAAATCAAATTCTTTGCCTAAAGTCTCATCCCTACCAGGTTCACACATGGGGTTAAGGGCAGGAAAGGAAATTTCAGTGGGAATTAAATTTGGCTTTTCTTCCCCCAACAAACCAAGGCAAGAAGCTACTGGTAAATCTAATTTTGAACTCTGAGTGGTCCGCTGGACTAGCAAAGCAAAGGAAGGAGGATTTTGCAGTTCACACATCCTAGCAGGAGGACCATTTTTGTTCTGGTTGGGATGGGATATAACTGGCTTACCTGGGTCCAGATCACAGGAGTCCTGACTGGCCCTTCTTTTGTTACTGCTACTGGGGCCCTGAGTTTGGGCACATGTTTGTTTCTCTGCAAGTGTGTGCCATGTTTGTGAAACTCAGATTACAATCTTTGCCCAGTAAAAAACCTTTGATGCAACGTGAACACTGAGTACTAGGTGAATCCACTGAGGGGCCTGGCACCTGTACAGGCCATGGGCAGTGCCGGCGAGTGTGCCCTTGCTTGCCACAATTAAAACGTTTAACCATATCGTTTATCAGCAAAGTGTTGGGTATAGCCTGTGCCGTGACAGCAGAAGCCTGGGCGGTAGATCCAATATTTTGGCACGCACAAACGTAAGCAGATGAATTTTTTGTATGAAGTACTGAGGCTAAGGCTCTTTTACATTCATCATTGGCATTCTCATATGCTAATTGACAAACGAGCATTTTAGCTGCAATGCTGTGAGGAATCTGCTTATTTACGGGCTCTTTTAGTCTTGCTACAAACTGAGTGTAAGTTTCTCTAGGACCCTGGAGTATCTGAGGAAAGTATTTATTAGGTGTACCGTCCTCTGGGACAGAAATCCATGCACGGCAGAGCAGGTATTTACAATGATGGAGCCCGGGGAGATAGCTCGGTGGTCTAAGCGCCTGGCTGGCAGGTACAAGGACCCAGGTTCAATCCACATGCTGTACCGGTCCTGTGCCGAGCCAACCACCAAAACCACTCAGGATGCCCCTAGATTCAGGAAATACTATGCTTCCCTTCTCAGAGCACCACACTCTACTGTTGAGTGTTTTTTTTTTTTTTTCAGAACCGGGGATTGAACTCAGGCCCTTGCGCTTGCCAGGGAAGCGCTTATTCCACTGAGCCCTCTCCCTGGCCCCTAAGTGTGTACTTTTAAAATTCTGCCTGATCATTGCTTTCTGGGCTTCTTATGGACCAGTTTTCAAAATTATTTTTTCCACTACAGGAGTCTGTGAGCCTGTTCTGTGGGTAGGGTGGTTTTGGTCCCTTATCGCTACTCTGGGAGCCTCCTTGGGCCCTGTCCAGTGACACTGCATATATTCCTACCAACAATGCTCTAAAACTTCAGGGGCCAGAAAGATAGCTCAGCAGCATAAGTGCCTGTCTGGCAAGCACACGGTTCTGAGTTCAATCCCCAGTACCAAAAAAATAAAAATAAAGTTTAATCTTCGTTAACTTGAGTCATTAAAAATGATATTGCACTTCAGTTTTAATTTGTATCTCTCATTACTGCTAAAGTTTATCTCCTCACATGTTTAAAAGCCTTATGTAACTCTTTTCTGCATGTTTATATTTGCATATATATAATATATTATATATATATATATTTTTTTTGTTTTGTTTTCTTATTGTATAAGAACTCTTTATGAGGGTCAGGGAGATGGCTCAGTAGAATAAGCACTTCCCTGGCAAGTGCAAGGGCTTGAGTTCAATCCCTGGTTCCACCAAAAAAAAAAAAAAAAAAAAAAAAAAAAAAAGAACTCTTTATGAGATAGATTTAAAATGTCCTTTATTCTATTTTGATTTACTAATAATTCTTTTGTTATGAAGAAGTCCAAATATTTTATATGATTGTATTTAGAAGGTTTTCTAAAGTTGCTTCCATATTTTATGTCATCTTTACAAAGAACTTTTCCAGGCCAAGTTATTTCTTAATCCCTCCAGCTTTAGATGACTGTGATGTTTCAATTTCGGCAGGGAACAGCTTTCACTCCTAGGGGCCCCAAGACCTGAACAGCCACGCGAGCGGCTCTTTCCAGGACGCTTTGTGAGGATGGCCGTGGATGCGGAGGGTGAGGTGACAGGCCCAGGCAGGCTATAACGAAGTGAGGCTGCTCAAGGCCACCTCAGCACTCTAAGGACATGTAGGTCCAGACAAGTAGGGCCTGGCGCTGAGCCGGTGGTGCACGCCTGTGAGGCCAGCAGTGTCGGAGTTGAGGCAGGAGGATCGCACGGAGCCTGGAAGTGTGCCTGCCAGCCGGGGCTACATCGTGACACCTTGCCTTAAAAACAAAAACAATCAAATGAATAAAAGAGACTGGAGGACTGGAAGTAATTCTGTCCAGCTAAAGATTAGAGTTGGAGCACGCAACGGCAAAGCAACGAGTCTCAGGAGAAGAGGCGTGACGTTGGTGGCAGTGCTTGGGCACTTGCAAGTGTCTGAAAACAAAAGAGAACCACTGAAGAGCTTTTTAATAGGACATAAAGCGGTATGCTTAGACTTGCATCTTAGAGAGATTATGCTGGAAGCAGCGTAGAAAATGGATTGGACTAGGGCAAGGCCGAGGCTAGCAGCGTCCTCTGAAGTGAAAGCTGACTCCTTGAGAAGGACGCCTGCCCCGCATGACTCGGAGAGTAGTCGGCTCTACTGGGCCTGAAACCAAGTACTCTACTTTTAATTGGTTCTCCATAGACAACATCACCAGAGAATGTTCCAGGAATGGATAAAACCTGTCATTGTATTGTTTGAACTGTGACTACTTTAAAGCCCAAATCTAGCGCGCTTGAAATCCAGTAAGCTCATCTGAAAGCTGAGAGTCCAGCAGCCTGCAGTCCGCGCCACTCCTGGGTCCCACAGCCGCGAGGAGGCCCAGAGGTCCCGCTGCCCCGGAGCTGGATCCCGTCCCAAACACCCCAACAGGTGGCCTGCCGACTCCCGCTTGGCTCCCTCTGCCTTCAGAGGGGAAGTGACAGGCCTGTGTTCCTGGTCAGATCTAAACATAGAAAGTTCTTTCTATGTTAAGCCACATTCTTCCTGCTTGAGGCTTCCCCTATCAACCAGCAGTGTCTTCTGAATCCGTTTTCCCCAGGGAAAAACCACTAGGCAGGAATTAGGAAACGCTCTTCCAGGGCTACCTTAAAGTTACAGTGTAACACACGCCAGTGGCTACACAACGATGCGAATGTAGATACAGAAGACTTGAAAATAATTGATGATGGCTGGCGCTATAGCTCAGTGGCCTCAGCCCCTGTCTGGCAAGCACAAGGTCCTGAGTTCAGTCCCCAGTACTGCAAGATAATAATAACTGATGATAAATTTTGTGTTATATCTGTTATACCACAATCTAAAAATTTTAAAATGCTTTTTAATTGTGCCAGCAGTAATATACCGACCACTTAAAATGACCTGGAGTGAAGCTGTCCACGTTCCGTGTCTGCGGCTCTTCAGAACAACACGGAATTTTTATTTTACCTCCTTCTTACAAAGCCTGTGGCAGCTGCTTTTGCTGGTGCCTCAGGGTTGCTTGTCCCTCGTCCGTAGCCACAGATCACCTGAGGGAACCATAGTCAGCCGTCTCACGTGGCAGACGTCTCACGTGGCAATTGGCAAAACAGTGTGTGTGTGTGTGTGTGTGTGTGTGTGTGTGTGTGAGATTGGGGACTGAACACAAGGCATTGGCACTGAGCTACACCCCCACTTTTCCTCTTTTTTATTTTTTATTTTGAGAGAGAGCCTCACTGAGTAACTAAGCTGCCCAATCTGGGCTTGCATTTGCAGTCCTTCTGCCTTAACTGCCACAGTATTCGCCTTTTTTAATAGCAACAGTTATACACAGAAGAACTATAAAAGGCAAACAAAGAAGATATAAATACACTCTGACAGGCCAAGGGCAGGCATCGTAAGCTCTGCAAGTTTGCAACTTTTTATTTGAGTGTATTCACTAATCTTCTCTTGAGGCATCTGGGGATCAGCCTGGCAGATTGAACAGAATTAGGAAGAATCCTGGAAGGAAATTATCTAGGTCAGCTTCAGATACCTGAATTTTCCAAATAATCTAACTTGTTGCCTGATCCAAAAGTAAAAAGACAAAAAGGTGATGACGGTAGGAAGCAGAAGGAATTGGGCTGAGCTCAGCTCCTGGTAGGTGCTAGAGAGTTTGAAATTAGTCCAGCCAAGCTTAAAATCTCACTATTCAAAGGAGCAGAATGCAATCCAAGATCTCTACACTGTGCACTCTATATATCCAGCATTCAATTAAGAACCACAAGACGTGGAAAGTGACAGGAAAATATGATCCCTACCCAGGTAGAGAAGTCAGATCTTCAGACGAGGTAGATAGTACTGGGACTGGTTGACAAGACTTTGCCAGAGTCACTAGCATTATGCTCAAGCATTCAAGAAAGACTTGGTCCTACCGAATGAGCCTGAGGGAGGAGTCACAGCAAAGAACTAGAAAGTATGAAACCAGGAGCCAATGAAACTGCGGAGCTCAGAAGCACAATGACTGAAATGAAACACTTACTAGATGCGCTTACCAGCATTCTGGGGGGCAGCTAAAAAAGTGAATTTTCAAGATGAGTCAATAGAGGGTACACAGTCTGCAGGGCCTGGATAAAGTCCCACACACACCATTTGGGAATAAATCGATACATTTAGCTTTTAAGTCCATGTTCCAGTTCATGAGGAAAGTGAGAATACAATGAAAGTATAAGATACTAAAATTCTAGTGATACAATTATAATAAAAATACAAGACAATCACAGTACTACTCAGAATTTGACTCATTTAAATGCTTCTGTTAGAAATGAAAACTTAAAATCTGTCATCTATAAACTGATGAGTAGATAAAATACCGTATGTTCTTTTTTCTTTCTTTCTTTCTTTCTTTCTTTCTTTCGGAACCGGGGATTGAACTCCGGCCCTTGTGCTTGCCAGGGAAGTGCTTATTCTACTGAGCCATCTTCCTGGTCCCCTAAAATACCCATATGTTTGAATACTTTTGAAAATACAAAGGAATGAAGCACTGACAGATGCTACAACATGAATTACTGTCAAAAGTACACTGAATGGTAGAAGCCAGGCATGAAAGGTCCCATATTGGGCGCTTCCGTTCATAGGAAATGTGAAGAACAAGTACACAGACAAAGACGGTTTGCTTGGTGGTTGTTCAGTGCTGAGGTGGGAAGGAGAGTCACAGAGTCTGCATTCTGTGATGGGTGACGAAAATGTTAGCAAGCTGACTCAGTCCTGCAGTCCTGGGAGTCGACTTAAAGCCAGGGAAGCGTACACTTTTCACATGTGAGTTTTGTGGTAGGTGAACTGCATCTCAATCAAGTTGCTACCAACCCCCAAAATTTGAATTTTCAATATAATAGATTAGAAAGCAAGCCAATTATACCTTAAGTAAGTGAAACTAGGAAATAATAGACGAGAGCCCAAGTCAGTGAACTAGGAAACAAGCGAAAACAGAACGTTGAACAAAGATTAGGTCTTTGAAATTATTATTAAAAATGATACACAGCTAATGAGACTAATAAAGAAAAAAATTCAAATTGCCAGTTTCAGGAACACAAGAGAAGAAACCAGTCTGAGCCCTCCAGACACCATGGTGGCCGCACGACGCATTGGGGATCTACAGAGCTCATTAAATTGTGCACCTAAAGTGGGTGAACTGGTTATAAGCGAGTTATACCTCCACAAAGGTATACAAGCATCAGTATAATCCGCTGTGCATGGTGTGCATGCCTGTAACCCGGCACCTGGGGGGCTCAGGCAGGAGGATTGCCAGAAGTTCAAAGCCAGCTGCGGTACAGAGTGAGTTCGGGCCAGCCTACATTACATAGCAAGACCCTGTCTCAAAAAAAAAAAAAAGTATAATTGACCTAATTCATGGACTAAAGAAGAAAAACTAGTTGTTGCTAAATCTACAGAGTTCAAGATAGAGAAAATTTACATTTCTTTTCAGTTTCTTCTCAGTATCGGTCTTGATCACTGGTTGGTAGGAATGTCTTGTACATTTCTTTTTTCTTCTTTTTTTTTTGCACTTGCCCAGCTGGTGTGTATGCCACTGAGCTATCTCCTCAGTCCTGTCCTGTGCATTTCTAAGACCTGAAAATTTGCCTCATTCAAACGCTATGTCTTAGTCCATTTGCATGGCTATACGAAATACTTGACATTAAGTACTTTATTAGGTAGGGAGATTTATGTAGCTCACAACTTTGCAGACTGGAGGGTCCAAGCACTGCAGCCCTGCAGCCTGGTGAAGGCTCCTTGGATGTGTCAGGTTCAGCAGAGAAGCAGAAAGGGCACCAGCCACTGCAGAAGGGCACCTGTGCAAGCCAG
The DNA here is from genome assembly GCF_000260255.1 of Octodon degus. Classification (NCBI taxonomy): domain Eukaryota; kingdom Metazoa; phylum Chordata; class Mammalia; order Rodentia; family Octodontidae; genus Octodon; species Octodon degus. The sequence goes on from NW_004524583.1 coordinate 29,857,991, forward strand.
GAGATTAGAGGACTCTTGCTCTGACAACCTGCTCTCCTGGGGGCTAATCTGCTCTTGCAAGGCCTGAGCCGGTCCCACAGACAGCGTAAATGCACTCCTATGGGTGTGGCCCTCCTGACCTAAGTGCCCGCTGCTGCACCCCACATCTTAGTTTCCAGTGCTTCAGGGCCACACATTGGAGATCGAGCCTCCAGTGTAGAAACCCAGGGGAAATAAACCATATCCGGTCACAGCACCAAGTCACCACCTCTCATTGAGGCGTCCATAATCTGCAATGACCACTCCAGCCCTTCCCTCACCCATCTATCACCTGCAGAGGCCCAGGGGAGGTGTTTTGGAGGGCAGCTCAGGGGTAGAGCATGTCCCGATGCAGGCTCGGCTTCGGTCCTCAGCACCAGGCCTCTGGCAGGCCTGGGTGACCCTCTGAAGGCTCCACCTAGAAACTGTGGCCATTCCTTTCTTAGCAGGATTCCAGGAGCTGGTCAGTGGCTACCAGCTGCTATAGTTTGTTGGCTTCTTACAACAAAATCTCTAGTATGAGCAAGGTCATTCCATTGAGTTGTTTCTTTCCCTCCTGCAGTGATTTTGTACTATAAGAAAGGGAAGTTGGGTACCTGCTTTTGCAGCAGGGCACATAGCCAGGGAAAATCAAAGAGGCTCAGACCGGGACCTGTGGGGACCTCACCACAAGCCCATGACAAAAAAACAAGACAGAACTTTCTTCCACAAAGCAACATGAAGGCACAGTTAGCTTCTGCTTAGCAAAGGCAAGAGAGGTCACCTTCTCTTTCCTGTACTCCAGTGTTATCCTCACTGCTGAAAATCCTTAGAGGGAGTTTTCAAGGGCTCTTGGAGGTTATGTTTGTGTGTGGAACTTTACTGTGGCTTAATGGTACCCAAACCTTATTCTGAGAAATGCTGTTCTCTAACAAATCAGGGCATTTGCAGTGTTAGGGCTTCGGGCAGAGGCACAATAGAAAAGCTTTTCTGTGCCTCTCCCTGTAGACTAATGACACTACAGGACACTAAATTGTGAGGTAGTTGAATAAATGCAGGGTTTAAGAGAATGGACTTGTTAGACGAGCCTGTTTCAGGCCCAGTTGTGCCAGTAGTTAAACGTGTAGTCTTAGACAAGGTACGTAAACTTTCTGAGCCTTAGTTCCTTCATCTCTCAAATGAATATAATAATACCTGTATGGATTTCTAACTGGTGGTCAGCTTGTTGCGCCCAGTTGCACTGAACCAGCATGGTGCTGGGTGTGGAGGCCCAGCTGAGGACTGTTGCCAGCAGCGTCAGGGGCAAAACTGGAGAAGCTGTTGGGAATGCTGTTAGAGAAGCTGTTAGGGAAGCTGTTGGGGAGCTATTAGAAGCTGCTGGTACTCTTGAGCTGGTGTGTGTGTGTGTGTGTGTGTGTGTGTGTCTGTCTGTCTGTCTGTCTGTCTGTGTGTCTGTCTGTCTGTGTGTCTGTGTTTAGTACAGGGTCTCATTACACGGATCTGACTCGTAGTGATCCTCCTGTTTTCAGCCTCCCAAGTGCTGGGATTACAGGCACGCACCACCATGCCCAGTCTCTCTTGGGCTGTTCTGCTGCAGGACCTTCCCATGCCGGCTTTCCTGGTGAACTTGGCTGTTCTTGTTGAAAGAGCTCAGGACCTTGTTGTCACTGAGAATGGCTGCGGTTCATTTTTGGGGAGCTCTGGTCCTCATCTTGAGCATCACTTCCTGGCTCCAGAGGGGAAGATGGTGCCCTGCTCAGCCTCATGGAGAAGCTCGTCACACTGGCTTCTTACACTTCCTGATGGGAGCTCAGCTCTCCTCATCACTGGAGGAGCTCGGGCCCTCACTGTCACTGAGTTGGCTGTGGTACCTACGGGGACCGCTGGTGCTTACCTTGAGCATTGTTTCCTGGCTCCAGTGTAGATCCCTCAGCCTGCTGGCACAGGTCCTTTATCCTGCTGGTAGACTTTCTAGCTTCCACCAATGACCTTGGGGCCTTCCCAGGACAGATCCATGAAACAGGCCTGCATGAGACATTGTCACGGGCTCGGGGCCTCCAGCAGGACTTGTTGGAGGCCCTGTTTATGAGCTCTAGATCTTCAGCTGGACTCATGCAGGATATTAGGATCCAGGTCCTCAGCTGGATTCTTTGGTCTTTAGCATGTAGACAGAGTTCCTGCACTCTTGTATATCATTCTGAGGGTGATTCCTTATAAAATAATCTCATAAAATGTGTCCTGTATTGTGTTATTCACCTTGCAAAAATCCCAAACCATGATAATACCTCATAGGATAATTATGTAAAGTAGTGATCCTTACGAACATATGATAGCATCGCTTCTCGGCCTTTTGGCTAAGATCAGGTGAAGAATATATGACAGCATCTAAGAGTGAAAGAACTCGGAATACTGTTCCTTAATGTTTACATATGTTTTCTGCAGGGAAATCATCCCTCTGATACATGCTCAGAAACCTGTGGCTCTTGTGCTCCACAGAAGAGTGTGTGCTCGCCAAAGCATGAGTAGGAATGTTCACGGGTGCACACTTTGTATTTAAACAAAAAATAGTCCTAAACTTGCAATGACCAAATGGCCATTTACAATGGAATGGACACAATGAAGTATTAAACATGTCACTAATAAGAATGTGTGCAATCTGTGCCCACAACTTGGACTATAGAAATTAATAATAATAAAAAAGAGGAGACTGGCCCAGCCTTATTGGTAGATGATTCAAAGTTTCTGTTACATTTTTCAATCCCATAGACTTCAACCCTGTAATTCCATTCCTAAGTGTCTACATTAGAGAACCATCCATAAGCATAAATTTCACCTTAAAAACTTGAACTGGGCATGCTAAGGGCCCTATCACCTTCGCCGAGGAAGCTTTCCCTGTATCTGGCTGCACTGAAAAGAGCGAGCTCTCACTGTATTGAAGAATCATCAACAAGCTCTCAAGCTCCCCAGAAAGTCAGCCTTAGCTTCCTGCTATTTAAGAAATGGAAGTTATATAAGCCTTTAGAACTGTACTTTTAGGATAAACTATGTTGCAGAACTGACATGGTTGAACTATTCCCTCTTGTGATGAGACCGTTTCAAGCCCACTGAGGTGAGGGAAGCGCATTTGGTTTCTCAGCGAGACGATGAAAGGTCCCAGTACAAATCCGTGCTCACTATGAATTTTAGGTCCTCCAAGTCCAGCTGTGCCCCCCACATTGCTGCAAGGTAGGTCCCTGGGTACCTTCAGGGTGGCAGCCATGTAAGCCTTTGCTCAATATCCATTCTCCATCCTTCGCCTGCCTTAGAAATATGAACTGACCTAGCTTCTCAGTCAGACCTCGTTCTGGCTGATGAGATGGAAATAACCGTGCAGCGATGGGTGGGCCTTTGGGGGAGCCACTGCCTTTCTTATCTGAAAGGTGAAGAGAGCTGGCTGCCACGTTTTTAGGCTTCCCCAGTTTTCTTTTAAAATGAGCACATGCCACCTGGAGTGTGGGTCCATCTGTCCCCGTGGGCAGAGGCACTCAGTAAGGCTGGCGTGGTAGGAATCTAGGAGTTGGGGATGTGGGTGACATTTGAGAGCCATGCAGCAGCCCCGTGCTGGCAGCCTCTCGTAACTCCAGTTGCCCCTCTCGTGGCCAGGCTTCAGGGACCCTATTTCCTTTTCCCTTCCCTTCCCAAGGAGCATGGCAGGTGCAGGTGTGGGCTCTGCTCCTGCTGTGCTCATGAGGCCTCGGTCATTTCTGTCCTGGCAGAGGAGGGGACCGCTCTGCTTCCCCAGTCTAACCACATCCATCTCTGTCTGTTGCCTTCCATTTCCTTCCTTAATAAGGTGCCCAGTCTCTTAGTCCTACTCTTAATTTTTTAATGATTTATTGATTGATTGATTTGGCACAGTGTGTTGGTGCATGCCTGTAATCCCAGCGTTGGGGAGGCTGAGACAGGAGGATCACCACAAGTCCAAGCTGCTCCTGCTAGGAATAGCTCAGGCCCAGCTCCAGGCCACACAGCCCTTCAGTACTGAGGCAGCGTGGTTCCCCTGCCCCACTTCTCAGCTCAGAAACATAACTCAAAAACATTGACTGGCATGCCCAGTGACTTTATTTCCTGTAGGATTAAATCTAATCCATTAAGAGGGGCTTATAAGACCCCAACAATCAGGACCCAAGCAATGATTTTCAGCCTCAGTCTGCATCCCAAGCCCATCTCCCAAGTGGCCTCCTTTGGCCAAATATTCCCAACTTTTCCTCTCTCTCCCTGTCCTTTCCTCCCTCCCCCTCCCTTCTTCCCTCCCCCTTCTGTCTCTGTTTTCT
>NW_004524583.1:29862403-29863546 GCF_000260255.1 Octodon degus
TCCCTCCCTCCCTCTCCCTCTCTCCTTCCCTTCCTGCCCCTCCCTTTCTCCCTCCCTCTCTCCCTCCCTCTTCCTCCCTGCTTCCCTCCCCCTCTCTATCCCTATCTCTCTTTCCCTCCCTTCCTCTCTCCCTCCCCCGTCACTCCTCCTTCCCTCTCTCCCTCCCTCTTCTCTCTTTCTATCTCCCTCCCTCCCTTCTTCCTTCTCTCCCCCTCCTCCCAGAGAACAAAAAGCAAGGCCTCGACCCCTCCTCTCCAGTCCCACCAGCATCTCTCAGTTCCAATCCCTTTTCTAAAAGGACACTTTTTTTTTTTTTTTTAGTTTTCTATTCCTCCCTGTGCCACTCAGGCAAGGTGACACTGCTCCCAGAGTCCACAGAAAATCCTAACTCATCTGAATTACCCATGGTCATTGCATTCCTTGTGGCAATGATGAAATCCAGAAGGGCCATGGGACCCAGTTCTTGGAAACAATGCACGAGGGTACAGCTTCCAGGGAACTTTGAGGAAAGTTTCTTTTTCTCTAAGACAGAAGTACAGAAAGAAATGGTTTTCTTTTGTAGGCGTTGTGAGAGCTACTCCGTCTTTCCTCTAGCCTGGGTGGTATAGCCAAGCGCACGGAGCAGACGGACCCAATAGCATTAAAGAAACGAGAAACCAGAACTTCACATAACGTTCGTAACACCACCCATTAAGGCACTACAGACTTCTAGACTATTTTATATTTGAGGTAATTTTTTATTCAAGCCATTTCAAGGTAGATTTCTGTCACCTATAGTGAAAACCTGGCACTGAGGTTATTTATGGGTCTTCCTGCCTGGTGAGGCTGAAAACCCCAGAAGACTTTGTTTCCCCAGTGCAAGGAAGTGTGTGTGTGCCACACACGCTGGCAGCCACTGTTTGCTGCGGGGTAGGTGGATGGGGCGCTTCCCAGCATCCTGTCTATTGTGCTTTCCAGCGCTGCCTCCTTTTCAAGACCCCATTGACTGTCCCCATCTGACAAACAGCCGGATCTCCTCATGCAGGGCTCACTGCATCCTGAGACACAGTGCTGAAGGTCAGAGGAAACAGATGTGGCATACAGGGGCGTCTAGTCACCAGGTCATCTAGTCGCCAGGGCGTCTAGTCACCAGGGCGTCTAGTC
>NW_004524583.1:29863744-29864310 GCF_000260255.1 Octodon degus
CAGGTCGTCTAGTCGCCAGGGCGTCTAGTCACCAGGGCGTCTAGTCACCAGGGCATCTAGTCGCCAGGGCATCTAGTCACCAGGGCGTCTAGTCACCAGGTCATCTAGTCACCAGGGCGTCTAGTCACCAGGGCGTCTAGTCACCAGGTCATCTAGTCGCCAGGTCATCTAGTCGCCAGGGCGTCTAGTCGCCAGGGCATCTAGTCGCCAGGGCGTCTAGTCGCCAGGGTGTCTAGTCACCAGGGCGTCTAGTCACCAGGTCATCTAGTCACCAGGGCATCTAGTCACCAGGGCGTCTAGTCACCAGGTCATCTAGTCGTCAGGTCGTCTAGTCGCCAGGGCGTCTAGTCACCAGGGCATCTAGTCACCAGGGCATCTAGTCACCAGGGCGTCTAGTCACCAGGGCGTCTAGTCACCAGGACGTCTAGTCGCCAGGGCATCTAGTCACCAGGTGATCTAGTCACCAGGTCGTCTAGTCACCAGGGCGTCTAGTCACCAGGGCGTCTAGTCACCAGGTCATCTAGTCACCAGGTCATCTAGTCACCAGGGCATCTAGTCACCAGGGC